>NC_053022.1:141115284-141220197 GCF_003073215.2 Triticum urartu
AGATCGACCTTGCATGCTTTGCTTTGTCCTCCAATATGTCTCGCAGGTCTGGCGTATCTCCCCATGCCTTTTTATTTGAATGGCGTCGGGGTGCAGGCTGAGTTTTTGGTTGGAATGCCTCTATCGCGGCCACGAGGTGGCCGGTCAGCCGCGTCATACGCTTCTTCCTCCAGTCGGGGTAGCAACCTGCATTTTGGGTAACTCTTGGAGGGGCGCTCGAGTTTATATTCCTCGGTCGCGAGGACTTCAGTCCATCTGTCAGCTAGCAGATCTTGATCAGCTTGAAGCTGCTGCTGCTTTTTCTTAAGGCTATTTGCCGTGGCTATAAGTCGGCGTTTGAAGCGCTCTTGTTCGACGGGATCCTCTGGCACGGCGAATTCGTCATCGTCGAGGCTTGCCTCGTCTTCAGAGGGGGCATGTAATTATCATCCTCCGCCTCTCCATCTACCGCTCTCTCAGGAGGGTTGGCTCTTCCATCCTCCTACTCTAAATCTTGCTGGAGGGGATTGTGGTTGTCTTCGGCACTATCCAGAGTGTTATTATCTCCTGTGCCGGTTTCACCACTTTTGCTTTGGCGGGACTTAGAGCGGCGCCGTTGACGTTGGCGCTTGGGTTGCTTCTTGGGGGGGTCATCCTCCGCTATCTCGTCGCCATTGCCTTCTTTGGGTGTATCCACCATGTATATATCGTATGATGAGGTGGCTATCCAGTTCCCTGTGGGCAGTGGTTCCTCTTCGTCTCCTGCATCGTCGTCCATACCTTCGATGTCTTCAGAGTCGAAGTCGAGCATGTCGGTTAAGTCATCGACAGTGGCTACTAAGTTGGTGGTGGGTGGGCCGCGAATTTCTTCGTCGTCCGCATCCCAGTCCTGCCGGACATAGTTCGGCCAGGATCCTCCTGACAAGGAGAGAGACCTTAATGAGTTCAGTATGTCGCCAAAAGGCGAGTGCTGAAAAATATCCACAGAGGTAAACTCCATGATCGGCGCCCATTCAGATTCGATAGGAATGGGCGCAGGCGGCTCGGAGTCCATGGCCGGAGAAGGATCCGGCAGTTTAACAACACGGCTCTCGTGCAAGGTAAGGTCGATGTTTGGCTCGATCGCCGCTGAGGGTAAGGCCTCCGTGGCAGGGTCCATCCACCCGTCCATGGACGGCGCAACTGGCTCCGAATTGAGGGTCGGAGCGGCTGCCTGTGCGATCTCCTGAACACTGTCCGATGGTAGAGCTAAATCGTATTCATCGTGACCGCATGACGCCCAAGGCAGGGGCTTGAATCCGTCGAAGATCAAGTCTCCACGGATATTGGCCGTGTAGTTTAAGCTTCCAAACCTGACCTGGTGGCCAGGGGCGTAACTTTCAATCTGCTCCGGATGGCCAAGCGAATTGGCCCGCAGTGCAAAGCCGCCAAACACGAAGATCTGTCTGGGAAGAAAAGTCTCACCCTGGACTGCATCGCTACCGATGATAGTAGGAGCCATCAAGCGCGACGACACAGAGGAACTCTTAATGAAAGCACCAATGTCGGTGTCAAAACCGGAAGATCTCGGGTAGAGTGTCCCAAACTGTGCGTCTAAGGCGGATGGTAACATGAGGCAGGGGACACAATGTTTTACCCAGGTTCGGGCCCTCTTGATGGAGGTAAAACCCTACGTCCTGCTTGATTAATATTGATGATATGGGTAGTACAAGAGTAGATCTACCACGAGATCAGAGAGGCTAAACCCTAGAAGCTAGCCTATGGTATGATTGTATGTTGACCTACGGACTAAAACCCTCTGGTTTATATAGACACCGGAGGGGTTAGGGTTACACAAGGTCGGTTACAAAGGAGGAGATACACATATCCGTATTGCCTAGCTTGCCTTCCACGCCAAGTAGAGTCCGATCCGGACACGAGACGAAGTCTTCAATCTTGTATCTTCATAGTCTAACAGTCCGGCCAATGGATATAGTCCAGCTGTCCGGAGACCCCCTAATCCAGGACTCCCACAACCTCCAATGTGTTGCATGATCGCCACGTGTCCTTCAGATGTGAACCGCCGGGGGCACCTGCGTAATAACGTTGTGTCGTCCCTGTCCCTATAAATACATGCCTCACCCCAGTCATTATCTCTTCTTCTACTTCTCTCTCACACAAACCCTAGAGCCACCGCTAGCCCTCGACGACGCCGGGACGAAGCGCTTAGCTGCCGCGACCTCACCGACGCCGTCATCACGCCGGTCGTGGACATCATCTTCTCCGCCGTCGCTGTAGGTGTCCTCCGTTGCCGAGTTAGGGCATGGAAGATCGAACTGCTCAGCCTCGTCTCCTACTTCGTCTAGCAGTTCCTCGAGTGGTAAATAATAACTATTTTTACAGTCCTTTTTGATCCGATAGATTCATCCTTTTCAACCTCAAGTGGTTTCTATTGCTACAAAGTTGGATCTATCCTGTACTGCATCTCATAGCATGCCTAGTATGTTCACTTATGCTTCCCAAAGTAGTTAGATTCCTCACTTTTACTTATTCATGGATTCGTATAAATCTGGAACCAACTCTCTACATATGAGTGAATGTCTTCGCACTATGAGGTCAATGTCTTCTAAACTGATTTATCTTCAAAATCCTCTAAGAATGCATATGACCTCTTCCCCTTCCCTCGCATATCTAATGCTTTCACAGGTACATGTCTGTGGGAGAATCCCTTGGTTCTCATAGTCTGCATTCATTTGCAGAGCTCTTACAGCATCACATAAATTCTCTTGAAGCCAGTTCCTGTCTGACCAGCAGACGGAAGACTTTGACAGTGCTGAAGCCTTTCAGTCTAAACTTCATGGCAAAAGAGAAATCAGCAAGGAAGGGTGGCAGACAGCGCCGTGGGGGTACATCAATGGACCTGCCCGAAGATCTCTATGAACTATACAAAACTGACCCCGAAGAAAGCTATGGTCAGCGCAAGACACGAATCCAATGGATTCAAAGATATAGGGCCGAGCAATGGTTACAGATTCGTCACCAAGGAGTATGCTGAAAAGAATGATCTCTCGCGTCCTTGGGGAGATATTCTCTATAAAAATCTTCAACGCAAGACCAGAACTGAAGCCATTGCTCAACGATTTTACCCTTGCATGGTCCGAGGGCCACAGCCTACTGATGCCGACCCATCGTCATTGCTATGGTGTCGAGATGACAATCTGTTCAAGTGCAACTATCAGTCTACAAAGAACTCGGCCAAGGAAAACAAGAAGTGTTTGGGATTAGACTTCAACCCAGGCCCCTCTGCACCACGTGCTGACGGCACACGCGAAGCTACACCCAATCTTGTTGGGCCCTTCTACAACTTAGAAGGTCTCATCACTCACATTCAGGTTCAAGGGGCAGTCATGGACCACTCTGCAGATGACGCTGATTCTGACGAAGCGCCTGCACCACCGAAGCCCGTGAAGCAAAAGAAACCAAAGGCTTGGAATCCCTCCTCTGTACCAAAGGTCTCACGGGCGAAGCCTCTGTCCACTGCACCTCCTGAAGCCAGTGTGCAGTCTAAAGATCTCTCTCGCATCTCCAAGTCTGACAAGTTGAAAAAGCCAATGCAACCAACTGCTCAAGCATTGACCCCTACTGCTGTTTTTAGAAACGAGAATGACGCCATTGATCTGTCTAGCGATGACGATCTTGGCGATGACGCTCTTGAGCAATTGATAAAGAGCAAGCAAGAGGTGGAAATCTTCAATGATCTTCCCCTCTTTGATGTGGAAATCCTGTACAATTTATTGATGAGTGGTTTGACAGCCCAGACCTCAGTTTTGATGATCTTCAGCTCCCAATTGGCCTCAACGTCTCCTTCCACAGAGCCATTGCTCCTGAGCTAGCTCTTGCCCAGAAGATTGTTTAGCTGAAGCACAAGATTGATTATGAAAAGGCTCAGTTCAAGAAGCACATGGCCAAGCTCAATGTTGAAGACATCCAAAACTTCAAGGTCATGATGCATGAGCGCAAGGAGGCATTCCACAAGAAACGAGAAGAAGCAAAAGATTCTCATGAGCGCATGAAGAATCTTGCTGCCAAATGTGTTCAAGGCTACAATGAAGCTGAAAAGCGCAAGGCTTTGGGGCGACCAGGCATCGACCCCAGAATGGCTGCCAAGAAGAAGAAGAAGAAGAAGAAGCTAGCTGTGGCCGAACCAGAATCATCAAGGCAGGAAGAACCTCGCATTGTCTTCCCGGCCAATATGATAGGCTGGAAGCCTAAGGTCCCCACAGTGGCTCCGGAGTTCAAGAAAACTAGAGCAGCTGAAGCCGAAGCCAGAAAGCGCAAGACCAAAGCCACCACTAATGATGCTCCACCAACCAAGAAAAGAAAAACAAAGAAGAGAGACCGGGCTGCTTCCATAGAGCCCCTTGTTGTCGAGCCAATTTATGTTGCTCGTCCTTCCTCTGCACATCAAGAACGTCGTTTGGTAGTTCATGAGCCTGCTTCCACGAAGGCTCCTGAAGCTGAAGAGAATCCAGATGTTGACCCCACCACAGCTGAAGACATTGGTCATCAACACAATGTTGAAGATGATGAAGTCCTTCCTTAGATCGAGCACAATTTGGTATCATCGCCTGTTCTCACGAACAGCGAACTCATCAGCATTGGTCGTCCATTGACGCCAATTGCTCAGGATGACTCATGGGCTGATCACCCTCAAGAATCCCCTCGTGATGAAGAAACACCTGTTACTCTCCCACCATAGGTCGCCACTCTGGTGATTGACAATGAAGACCTTGAGGCCCAACCAACTCCATCTCCACAGGCGTCGCCAGCGTTTCACAGGCTTCGCAAAGGACCAAGGCCACATGTCACATTGTCAAGTGTTCCAGAAGGAGAAGAGCGCCAATCCGTTTCACGCGAAGTCTTTCCTAAAGCCTCTCCTACTGCGAACATCCCTGAATCTGAAGCCAAAACGGCTGAAGATATTCCGGCTGCATCAGCCGATGACCAAGAAGAAGAACCAAGAGATGAAGAAAGAGTTGCTACACCCCCGTCCAACCCTGAAGTTGTTCTCAAGGAGAACGTGTCTGACCCTCTAGCTCCTGAAGTGGAGGTTACCAATACTGAAGCCAATGACGTTGTCATGGCTGAAGCTAATGTGCTGCCAGATGTCACTGCACCTGAAGCCAATGCTGCACCTGATGCAAATCTGCAGCTTGAAGCCAATGCCTCTGCTACTGTACCACCTCCCAGGCCACACACCATCGAGCAAGCATATGATCGTGGTCAGCTTGTTCCAGTCCGCTGGCCAATTCTGGTTCCTCCGCCTGCTCCCGGACCTCAATTTGCCTATCATGTGGAGCATAGGCCTCAGGTCCAGAAGCCAAAGCCAAGGCTAACACGGTTCCCAGGTACTGCAATGTCACCAGGAATGTTTAATCTGAATGGATTCAGGGCGCACAACACATTCTTTGACAGTGACAAGAATTCCTACACAAGGCCAAGAATCTCCTCAGATCGATTCTGGAGTTATCAACAGCGAAGCTACTATTCTTGCATCTTGTACAATCAGGGGCGCATCTCCCCACATATGCATCTTGATTGTGAAGCCATTGCTGGACTGCCATGCCTTGAAGAAGCCCTTGACTGCTTCCGTGATGCGGGTCTGCTCAACTTTGTGACTGCCAAGGAACACTGGAATGAAGAACTTCTGCTTCAATTCTATGCTACCCTCCACATTCGTGGGTACAACAGGGATCCGAAGACTTGGACCCTGCAATGGATGACGGGCGATGTCCATCATGAAGCTAAAGCCCAAGACATCATTGAGCTTACAACCCTGCCCACTCCTGGCGAATATTATGAACCAGGTTGTCAACAACACCAGAATGCTTTGGAGAGCATTTTCCAGAAGCCAGAGCCTAACATGAGCCAAATGCTGAGCATGATGAAGCCTCTGCCACGTGACGCTGAATACCCAACGGAATTCTTTGTCAAAGACCTAGAGTATCTGCCCCGCACCATTTACCATATCATCAGAAAAACTCAGTGACCTGTCAAAGGACATTCATCTGCAGCGAAGCTTGAAGGAGCAATGAAGACTTTGGTTTTCTATATCTTGAATGGCATCAACTTCAATGCTCAAGACTTCTTCATCAGGCAGTTGGCTGCATCTGGCTCCGATATCTTCGGTCTGAAGTTCTATGCTCCATGGGTAATGCGCCTTATCAAGCTTCACTCTGCCTTCAACTATCAGCCGTCTGCGCGCAATCATCTCATATTCTTGCCAGAGGTTGATATGTCTGTTGAAGCCATTTACCCAGAGCCTGCAAAGGATCCAATTTATCTTCACAATGTTGATCGTCAAAGCTTCACCCAGCCCATTGAAGGAGTTCAGGTCGTCTCTCGTGTTTATCCCTTGGCATGCAACACACGTGCCCCTCGCGCCCAAACTGAAGCCAGTGGAAGCACCATTGCCCAAAGGCCTCAGAAGCGATCTCGTGTTCTCAATGACCGAGAGCTTCTTGTCGCTCTACATTAGAAACAGGATAAGCATCATGATTGGCTTAAGCGTCAAATGCAAAGCCTCTTGGTGGACGTCAATCGTATTCAAAATCTTGCCACCAAGAATGCCTTTGTTACACATGAAACCTGTCGGAGGTCCTGGAAGAGTTTGACATTACTCACTGCTGAAGCAGATCTTCAAGACGATGGCTTCACAGAAAGATTCAAGTTTGACTCCACTCCTCCAAGGAATGCTCACTTGTGTCGGACTCCCTCACTTAAAGACTCTGACTATTCTTCCTCAGCTGTAACGGTGAATGCCAGAGTCATAGATGATCAAGATGATGCAATTCACCACCTCCACCTTCAGCGCGCGTCGACACTGCACCAAGTTCCTTTGCATCACCGGACCTCAACGACGACCCTGCTGCTTCGCCTACTCCTCATGGGAACGAGTAGAAGCTCTATGTCTTCAAACCTTTTTGGTCCTTACTGACAAAAGGGGGTGAAGCATATGAGTTGATAGTTTTCAAGCGGGTCCATATGGTGGTTGCTATATTTTTGCCAAGTGTTTACAACTCTCGCTTTTGATACATTTGGTTCGTTTTCGAGTTGTAACACTTAAACTTGATGGTCGTCTGCTACCTTTTCGACACTATGTGATGCGATGATAAATTCCGCATGTGCGATGATAAATTCCGCACGAAGTCATTTTGCAGATGTCCATTTTTCATTATGCATGTCATTATCTTCGATATATCCTTTCATGCATGACGAATTGTCTTCATAAGTAGAAGAGGAGCTCCGCAAGTACAACCTGCCATGAGAATTTGCATTCAAAAGCAAAATACTTATATGCACATCTTCAGGGGGAGCCTTCCTGCTACTTACGAAGACAATACTTAAATCCTTTACAATTTCACATACTTTTTTATCCCCATTGAAAACTTCAACCAGTTTGTCATCAATCACCAGAAAGGGGGAGATTGTAAGTGCATCTAGTGCCACCCTAGTTGGTTTTGGAGTATTGACGACAAACCTAGTTGAGGGACTAATGTGTTTGTGAGAATTGCAGGATAACACAGGTAGTAGTCCCTCAATGATTCGGTTTTCCTACAGGAGATGACCCCTAGAAATGTATGAAGATATTGAAGACAATAGTGGTCTATGAAGAGATTCACATTGAAGACTATGACATGAGAAGACATCGTATGAAGACTATGGAGTATGAAGACATAGTTCTTTCGTAGTTTCCTTCTCTTCTTTGTTGAGTCATAGGAACCACCGTACCGTTAAGTGGGGTCCAAGTGAACAAGGTCAGAGTGACTGATGTGATGCTCAACCAAATCATATGTCTTCGAGCGAAGACAATGAGAGCAAATCTTATCCAAAGCTGGATGAGTCAGCTTTACTTGTAGCCCAAGTAAAGCTGCCTCGTGCGATTGAAATCTGACCGTTGGACACATGTCAGTTCCTTAGTGACCCAGGGTCATTTTGGACAAATCAGGTCGCGTTGCCTCCTGGCTATAAATAGCCCACCCCCTATACCATAAATTGGTTGGCTGCTCAGAGTTAGTGCACGGCTTTTGTCGTTTGAGAGCAACCCACCTCGAATCCTTTGAGAGAGAAATCCTTGCGAGGACAAAGCCCTAAACACCCAGAGCCAAAGAGTGTTAGGCATCACTGAAGTCTTCCTGTCTGTGTGAAAGACTTATTACACTTGAGGACTGTGAATCCTCCGGCCGGTTAGGCGTCGCGTTCTGAGCATCCAAGAGTCATTGTGGATCGCCGGTGAACGAAGTCTGTGAAGGTTTGGAAGTCTACCTTGAAGACTCACCAGAGTGATTGGGAGAGGACTCTATGTCCTTAGCTCAAGGGGAATAAGGTGAAGATGCGGTCTTCTGACTTAAATCTCAGCCTCCCTAACCAGACATACAGTTGTCACATCAACTAGAACTGGTCCAACAAATCATTGTCTTCAACGAGCCACTGGTTCTATCCTTCCCATCTCCTTATTTGCAGTTAGTGCTTGTGAAGTCATTGCCTGTTTGCATTATCTTTCTGTCTTCACTTTGTGACTTCTTGTTCTGATTGGCTTCATACTATCTTCCATCCTGATCCGTACTGCCTAGCTGCTAGTAGTCTTTGTGCTTTCATTTCATTGAATACTTGACAATGGCTTGCTTAGTGTAGTCTACCTTCCGCTGCATGGTAATAGGTTTATTTCTATCATTTTTCTTCGAAACCTCCATGTTTTGAAGACTTTCATAAAAATCGCCTATTCACCCCCCTCTAGTCGATCACTAGCACTTTCAATTGGTATCAGAGAAAGGTACTCCCTTGTTCTGTGTGATTCGGTTTAACCACCTGGAGTTTTAGCTATGTCGACTGCAGGGATAATCAAAGTCTCCGCTGCGTGCCCAGTCTTCGATGGAACTGAATATCCCTACTGGAAGAATAAGATGCGCATGCATCTGGAAGCCATTGATGTCGACCTCTGGTATGTCGTCAAGAATGGCATCCCCAAGGCTAGTGAAGGTGTCACCGCTACTGATGTCAAGAAGTTCATTCAACTGGATTCCACTGCCAAGAACATCATCTGTGGTCATCTGACCAAAGGACAATATGGCCGTGTGAGTGCTCTGGAAACATCCAAGCTAGTCTGGGACTGGCTCTCCAAGGTCAACGAAGGCGTGTCAACCCAGAGAGATCAAAGAATCAGTGTCCTTCGCAACCTCTTCAACCGATTCAAGAGAAACGACAATGAGAATGTTCAGCTCACGTTTGATCGACTCACTAACATCACAAATGAGCTTCAAGCCCTCGGCGCTACTGAGATCACCAAGCATGAAGTCGTCAAGACACTCCTGAGATCACTTGACAGCTCATTTGACACCCTAGCCCTGATGATTCAAGAATGCCCTGACTTCAAGACACTCGATCCGTCTGACATACTTGAAAGGCTCAACACACATGAGTTTCAGCTTTCTGAGAAAAGAGACATCTACGGTCCCAACTATGGGCGAACTCGTGCTTTGAAGGCAAAAGTTGTTTCCTCATCTGAAGAAGAATCGGATTGCAGTTCGGATGATCCTGAAGACATTGGAAAGGAGCTTGCTATGCTTGTGAAGAAGTTCCAGAAATTCACCAAGAAGAAAGGCTTCCGAAAGTCCTCACGATCCAGCTCAAGGAATGATGAAGCTTCTGCTCATGACTACAAGAAGAGAACATGCCACAAGTGCAAGAAACCTGGTCACTACATCTCTGAGTGTCCGCAGTGGGACAATGAGAACAACAAGAAGAAGAAGAGCAAGGAATATGATTCTGACGACAAGAAGAAGAAGAAATACTCAAAGTCTTCTTCCAAGTCTTCATCAAAGTCTTCATCACACAAGAAGAGCTCATCTGGCAAGGCTCGTGCGTTTGTTGGCAAGGAAATGGATTCAGAGGAGGAGTCTGCTTCTGAGGAGGCGGAGGTGGAGTATGAGGAGGAGTCCAATTCTGGCTACATCCTACGTTGCCAAGTCCATCTTCAACATTGAAGACAATGACTTCATCACTGACGCCGATGCTAATGACAAGGACAACTCCACTCCCACCTACTGCTTCATGGCACACGGTGCCAAGGTAAACTCACGCACTACTCACTATCAAACATCCAGTGAAGATGCCTCTGATTGTGGTTCCAAACCCAGCTACAAAAAACTTGCTAAAATTGCAACTGAACAACAGAAAGCTATGGAACATATTCAAAAACTGTTAGATAAAAGCGATGACTTGTTAGACGTTGAAATGACTTGATCTCAGTCCTTAATTGAAGACATAAGAAATCTTCATGTTAAGTATGAGGAACTTGAAAGTCGTCATGAAACGCTCTCAACAACTCATGAAAAGCTTTCCTATGATTATCTTCAAAGGAAGCAAGATCTTAAGGAATTGGGAGCGGCTCATGAAGATCTTAAAAACGATAATGAGTCACTTCGCGCCAAACAGTCAGTTCCGCTCAGGAAGGATTTGAACCACCATGTCTTAAATGCATTGAACGTGACGGCGCTACTTCTGTTGTTGGATGTTCTACTGCTGCTACTATTGCAATATCTTCAACTATTGATGTGGTAACTAACCCCTCTGCTGAGGATGCCACTGCTATTGCTGATGAAAATGCTAGGTTGAAGACATTGCTTGAAACAGGGATGTACAAAAGTCCCAAAGGGCATCAGACACTATGTGATGTCCTCAAAAGGCAGATCCTAAACCGAAACCCTAGGAAAGAGGGTGTTGGGTTCGAAAGGAAAATGAATGCTGATGGCTCTTACTGGAAACCTGAGAAGTACCCCAAAACCACATGGGTTGCTGCAAAGGAACCTTCAGTGGATCCATCCACCCTATCTGGCTTCACTTGTGCTAATCCCATTGTTATTGATGAATCCTTTGATGCAAACTATAAACTATTTAAGAATCAGAATGGTGAAGTGTTTGCCAGGTATATTGGTACTAACTGCGGGAATGGGCCACCTATGAAGAAAGTCTGGGTGCCGAAAAAGTGTCTGGAAAATCTTCCTGTGTATGTCGTCATGACACCACAAGTGAAGAAGACAAACCCCAGACCACGGGCTTCATATGGTCCAAAGGCTTCATACAAACAGAGGACTCACCTGAGTCGCACTAACGCAAATGTTTTGCCGGGAAACCATACTCAGGCCTATGAATATGAGGGCGTTTCATCAAACCGCCATGTTCATAAGACCAAGAACTACTCTGCTTATTCTTATGAGTACTATTGTCCACCTGCAAGACTATTTGCTAGGGCTCCAAAGCCAAAGTTCTCAGATGCTGCACTTAGACTCATTGCTTCGAAGCCACCCTTGAAGATGTGGGTGGCCAAGAAAAGCTTAACACTTTTTTTGCAGGGAAGGGTCTCCAGCCGAAAATCAAATGCGTCTGAAGCTATTGCTGGGGACCTTAAACATCTTGTAGGGCGCAAGATCAAATGCCCAAATGGTCTTATTACGTATTTTGTTCCTGAGTCGCTTGCTACTTTCCCTATCAGTCCTAACCTTGATCTAAGATTTCATAATCCACTTGCTTGTCAAATGTTTATGCTTCACAATTCTCTTCGTGAAGCCTATCCCCCTAACTGCACTGTAGGGTATGACACCAGCTGCTTCAGAATGGATTATTGATAGTGGATGTACTAATCACATGACTTGCAAGCGAAGTCTTCTCATGGACTCAACCTTACGTCCATCTGACAAGAGTCACATCACATTTGCTAATACTAGTAAAAGCAAGGTATTGGGTCTAGGTAGAGTTGAAATCTCAAGGGATCAGCACATGGATAAAGTGATGCTTGTTGAATCCCTTGGTTTCAACTTAATGTCTGTCTCAATACTTTGCAATTTCAACATGATTGTGATGTTTGGAAAATATCGTTGCCTTGTTCTAATGGAATCTGACAAGTCTCTAGTCTTTGAAGGGTATCGGAAAGATGATTTGTACATGGTAGATTTCTCAGCAGGACCACAGCTTGCCGTATGTCTTCTTGCAAAAGCTTCAGAATGCTGGCTCTGGCATCGGAGGCTAGGGCATGCTGGCATGAGGAATTTGCACACTCTTGCCAATAAGAAGCATAACATAGGCATCGAGGGCATCAAGTTCAAGAAGGATCACTTATGCGGTGCCTGCAAAGCTGGAAAGATGACGAGGGCCAAGCATCCCTCGAAGACAATCATGACAATGACTCAACCCTTCAAATTGCTACACATGGACCTCTTCGTTCCCACTCACTACTCAACTCTTACTACTACTGCTTGTCTCTATGGCTTCATCATTGTTGATGACTATTCAAGATATACATGGGTGCATATAATCCTCTACAAGACTAAAGTGCAGGATGTCTTCAGACGCTTCGCCAATCGAGCCATGAACAATTATGGCGTCAAGATCAAGCACATCAGAAGTGACAATGGCACTGAATTCAAGGACACCGGTCTCGACACTTATCTTGATACTTTGGGCATCAATCATGAGTTCTCAGCTCCGTACACGCCGCAGTAGAATGGCATCGTGGAACGCAAGAACATAACACTTATTGAGAGGGCCCGAACGATGCTCGATGAATACAAGACTCCAAGAAAGTTCTGGCCTAAAGCCATTGATACTGCATGCCATATCATCAACCGTGTTTATCTTCACAAGCTTCTGAACAAAACATCCTATGAGCTCCTCACTGGTAAGAAGCCAAATTTCAGTTACTTTAGAGTATTTGGTGCCAGGTGCTGGATCAAGGATTTACATCACACTTCAAAATTTGCACCGAAAGCACATGAAGGTTTTACGCTTGGATACAGAAAGAATTCGCACTCCTATAGAGTATTCAACCTCTTTCACTATAAAGTGGTTGAAACTGTGGATGTGTGGTTCGATGAGACTAACGGCTCGCAAAGAGAGCACCTGCCAAATGTGCTAGATGAAGTTCCATCCAGTGAATCCATCAAGCTTATGGGAACTAGAGAAATCATACCGTCTGAAGCACAGCCCAAAGAGGAACTTATCATTTCTGCACCTAATCAACCTGAAGACAATGCTCAGCCTGAAGACAATCCTTCCAATGATGACAATGATCAACAAGAGAAAAATCTTCGTCCAGTTCATCCTCGTGTTGCTAACGAAGTACAGATTGAGAAGATAATTGACAGCATAAATGCGCCTAGTCCACTCACTCATTCAAGAGAAACACAGCTAGCAAATTTTTGTGGGCACTTTGCTTTTGTCTCAATATCTGAACCCAAGAAAGTTGCTGAAGCCTTTATGGAACCTGAATGGATTCAAGCTATGCAAGAAGAGCTTCAACAGTTCAAATTGAACAATGTCTGGGAACTGGTCAAGCGACCTGACCCTCGCAAGCACAACATAATAGGCACAAAATGGATATACCGCAACAAGCAAGATGAGCATGGTCAAGTTGTTAGAAACAAGGCACGTCTCGTCGCTCAAGGATATACTCAAGTGGAAGGGATTGACGTCGATGAAACATTTGCTCCTGTGGCTAGGCTTGAAGCTATTCACATACCGCTAGCCTATGCTAACCATCACAACATCTTGCTATATCAAATGGATGTGGAGAGTGCATTTCTCAACGGCAAGATTGAATAAGAAGTATACATCGCACAACCTCCTAGCTTTGAAGATCCGAAACATCCTGATATGGTGTACAAGCTAAACAAAGCACTGTATGGCCTCAAACAAGCTCCTCGCGCTTGGTATGATACGCTCAAAGATTTCCTGAAGAGCAAAGGCTTCAAATCTGGTTCCCTTGATCCCACACTCTTCACGAAGACATATGATGGTGAATTGTTTGTGTGCCAAATATATGTGCATGACATTATCTTCGGCTGCACCAACCAGAAATATAGTGATGAGTTTGGACACATGATGCAAGAGCAATATCAGATGTCCATGATGGGTGAGCTGATGTTCTTCCTTGGTCTTCAAATTCACCAGCAAAGAAATGGCATCTTCATATCTCAAGAGAAATACCTCAAAGATTGCCTGAAGAAGTTTGGAATGCAAGATTGCAAAGGTTGCACGACGCCCATGCCAGCTAAACACCATCTGGGTCCCGACGACAATGGTAAAGAGTTTGATCAAAAGGTATACCGCTCCATGATTGGTTCTTTACTTTATCTATGTGCATCTAGGCCAGATATTATGCTTAGTGTTTGCATGTGTGCTCTATTCCAAGCGGCACCAAAGGAATCGCATCACTTAGCTGTGAAGCGAATTCTTCGATATTTGGCTTACAACCCAACATTAGGATTATGGTATCCAAAGGGCTCAGAGTTTGATCTGGTTGGTTTCTCGGATGCTGATGCTGGTGACAAGGTGGATCGCAAGTCTACATTAGGCACATGTCATTTTCTAGGACGATCACTGGTCTGTTGGTCTTCAAAGAAGCAGAACTTTGTATCACTCTCCACTGCTGAATCTGAATACATTGTTGTTGGACCTTGCTGCACTCAGCTTCTATCGATGAAGCAAACTCTCAAGGACTATGGCATCCATCTGAAACAAGTACCACTCTACTACAACAACGAAAGCGCCATCAAGATTGCCAACAACCCAGTTCAGCACTCGAAGACAAAGCACATTGAAATTCGTCATCACTTTCTCAGAGATCATGTCATGAAGGAAGATATTGATATCATTCACGTCAGCACTAAAGAGCAACTGGCAGATATCTTCACAAAGCCCTTGGATGAGAAAAGGTTTTGCAAGTTACGGTGTGAGCTAAATATCTTGGAATCCTCAAATGTCCTGTGATCAAGCACACATCCTAACACTTATGCATGTTGATGACTTAGATGTGCAACACACAAAGTAAAGTATATCTTCAAACAATGAAGACTTACATTCTGAGTGTGAATACATTAACGTGGAATTTTACTTTGGAGCACCACGATAATTGTGCGCCGTGTCTGGGTCTAATACTTCCTATACGATGGGTAACGCCACCACCAAATTCTTCCTTTAGAAGTGTTTTTCTCATGGTGTTACTTTTGCAAAGTCTTCACACTTGATTTGTCTTCAACATTGATTTGCTTTCTTGATTATCTTCACAATGTTGACTTGGTATATGCATATATTAAGTGTTTTGTCCTCTATAGCATTCACTTATAGCTATGTCTTTTCATTTGAATCTTTTGACCTAAGTGAATGTGATCGGACCCTAACCTCTCTATGCTTCTACCTCAAATCTATCTACCCAAATCATATGCATTCTATTGAAACTGTCGAATGTCTTCTCTGCGTCCTTGTCAGCAGAAGACATAGAGACAAACAATTAATCTATTTTAAATGCTTAATCCTTATTGCATGAAACCCGGAGAAGCCGGAACGACCGCCCGACAATCCAGACGGGCGTGGGAACATGGAACTGCTTTCAATGTGTTGCATGTTCGCCATGTGTCCCTCAGATGTGAACCGCCAGGGGCACCTGTGTAATTGCGTTGTGCCATTCTTTTCCTTATAAATACATGTCCCCTCACGGTTAAAAATCCTTCTTCCACCTCTCCACCTCATCAAAACCCTAGCACCTCCGCTAGCTCTCGACGCCGCCGGCGACGAAGCGCTTAGCTGCCACGACTTCACCGACGTCATCCTCACGCCGGCCGCGGACATCGTCTTCTCCGCCGCCACCGTAGGTGTCCTCCATTGCCAAGTTAGGGCACATTGGATTGAACTGCTCGGTCTCCTACTCTTCCCATCTAGCAGTTCATCGTGTGGTAATTAAAATATCACTTTTTACCGTCTTTTGATCTAATCGATTCATCCTTCTTCACCAAAAGTGGTTTCTGTGACTACAAACTTGGATCTATCTAGTTCTGCATCTCATACTGTGCCTAGCATCTTCACTTATGCATCTAAACTAGTTAGATTCCTCACTTGTACCTATTCTTGGATTCGTACAAATCTGGAACCAACTTCAAACACATAAGTGAATGTCTTCGCATTATGAGGTCAATGTCTTTAAACTGATTTATCTTCAAAATCTTCTGAGAATGCATATGACCTCTTCCCCTTCCCTCGCATCTTTACTGCTGTCACAGGTACATGTCCGTGGGAGAATCCCTTGGTTCTCATAGTCTGCATTCATTTGCAGAATTCTTACAGCATCATATCAACTCTCTCGAAGCCAGTTCTTGTCTGACCAAGAAGCCTTTGTCAGTGTTGAAGCCATATAGTTTGAACTTCATGGCTTCGCAAAATTCAGTGAGGAAGGGCGGCAGACACGCCACGAGGAAACATCAAAGGATTTGCCAGCTGATCTGCATGAACTGTACAAAAATGATCCTGAAGAAACCTATAATGAACGCAAAACTCGAATCCAATGGATTCGAAGATATTGGGCCGAGCAATGGTTTAAGTACAGATTCGTCACCAAGGAGTATTCTAAGAAGAATGCTATCAAGCATCCCTGGGGAGATATTCTCTATAAAAATCTTCAACCCAAGACCAGAACTGAAGCCATTGCTCAGGGTTTCTTCCCTTGCATGGTCCGTGGACCTCAACCTACTGATGCTCATCCCACATCTCTGCTATGGTGTCGGGATGACAATCTGTTCAAGCACAACTTTCAGTTTGCCAAGAACTCGGCCAAGGAGAACAAGAAATCTTGGGGATTAGAATTCAATCCTGGCCCCTCTGCGCCTCGTGCCGATGGCACATGCGAAGCTGAACCAAATCTGGTTGGGCCCTTCTATGACTTAGAAGGTCTCATCACTCATATCAGGGTTCAAGGGGCAGATGTGGATCGACCTGCAGATGACGCTGACTCTGATGAAGCGCCTGCACCTCCGAAGCCGAAGAAGCAGAAGAAACCCAAGGCTCCGAAGCCTTCCTCTCCACCAAAAGCTTCATGAGTGAAGCCCTTGGCCACCGCTCCACCTGCACCAAGTGTGCAGTCTGAAGATCTCTCTCGCGTCTCCAAGACCGAGATGAAGAAGAAGAAGCCTATGCACTCCTCCAGTCCTGCTCTGACCCCTGCTGCCATTCTGAGAAATGAGGCCATAGATCTGTCAAGTGACGACGATCTTACCAATGACGCTCTTGATCTGTTGATTAAGAGCAAGCAGCAGGCGGAAATCTTCAATGATCTTTCCCTCTTTGATGTTGAGATTCTGAACAAGTTCATCGATGACTAGTTTGACAATCCAGAACTCAGTTTTGATGATCTACAACTTCCAATTGGCCTCAGCGTCTCCTTCAATGGCGCCATTGCTTCTGAGTTAGCTCTTGCTCAGAAAATTGTTGAGCTGAAGCACAAGATTGACTATGAAAAGGCTCAGTTCAAGAAGCATATGGCCAGGCTCAGTGTGAAGGATGTGCAGAACTTCAAGATCATGCTACACGAGCTCAAGGAAGCATTTCTCAAGAAACATGATGAAGCCCAAGGTTCTCATGAGAGCATGAAGAATCTTGCTGCCAAATGTGTTCAAGGCTACAATGAAGCTGAAAAGCGCAAGGCCTTGGGGCGACCAGGCATCGACCCTAGAATGGCTGCCAAGAAGAAGAAGAAGAAGCCTGCTTTGGCAGAACCAGAAGCATCAAGGCAGGAAGAACCTCGCATTGTCTTCCCAGCCAGTATGACAGGCCCGAAGCCTAAGGTCCCCACAGTGGCTTCAGAATTCATGAAAACTAGAGTAGCTGAAGCCGAAGTCAGAAAGCGCAAGACCAAAGCAACCACTGATGATGCTCCCCCAACTAAGAAAAGAAAAACAAAGAAGAGAGACCAGGCTGCTTCCATAGAGCCCCTTCTTGTCGAGCCAATTTCTGTTGCTCGTCCTGCGTCTGAACATCGTGAACGTTGTCTGGTAGTTCATGACCCTGCTTCCACACAGGAGCCTGAATCTGAAGAGAATCCAGCTGTTGACCCCACCGCAGCTGAAGACATTGGTCCTCATGACAATGTTGAAGATGATGAAGTCCTTCCTTAGATCGAGCACAATTTGGTATCATCTCCTGTGCTCACACACAGCGAGCTCATCAGCATTGGTCATCCTCTGACGCCAATTGCTCAGGATGCATCATGGGGTGATCACCCACAACAACAAGACACCCCAAGTACCCCCCAACCACAAGTCACCTCACCAGTGCAAGATGATGATGACTTTGAGGCCCAGCCAACTCCATCTCCACAGGCGTCACCAGCGTTACGCAGGCTTCGCAAAGGACCAAGGCCCCAAGTCACTCTTTCGAGCGTTCCAGAAGGAGAAGTGCACCACCGATCTGTTGCACGTCAAGTGTTCTCAGAAGCCACTCCAACTGTGAACGTCTCTGAGTCTGAAGCCAAAACGGCTGAAGATATTCTGGCTGCATCAGCCGATGATAAAGAAGAACCAAGAGTTGAAGAAGAACGAGATGCAACTTCCCCAGTCCACCAAGATGCTACTCCCAAGAAAAATGTGACCAACCCTCCAGCCACACAAGTGGAGGTTGACGCTAACATCACCACCACCAACAACACTGCTGATAACCCTGATGTCGTCATGCCTGAAGCCAATAATGAAGCACCTGAAGCCAATGCTGCACTAGACGTAATCATTCCTCCTGAAGCTATTGTGCCACTTGCAGCCCCTGTCAACAAAAATGCCAATGCTCCTATACCCCCTCCAAGACCTCATACTGTTGAGCTGGCATTTGATCATGGTCAGCCTGTTATGGTCCGATGGCCCATTCTGGTTCCTCCACCTGCTGCGGGTCCACAATTTGACTATCATGTCGAGCACAGGCCTCAAGTCCAGAAGCCCAAGCCAAGACTTCCAAGATTCCCAGGCACTGCAACCTCACCTGGGGTCTTCAATGTGAATGGCTTCGTGGCACATAACACCTTCTTCGACAGCGCCAAGAACCCATACTCCAAACCTCGCATTTCATCGGATCGGTTCTGGAGCTATCAGCAGCGCAACTACCATTCATGCGTCTTATACAATCAAGGGCGCATATTTCCACATATGCGTCTCGACACTGAAGCTATAGCTGGCCTGCCCTGTCTAGAAGAAGCGTTGGATTGCTTCAGAGACGATGGACTCCTGCAATTTGTCATAGACAAGGAACACTGGAATGAAGAGCTTCTATTACGGTTTTATGCAACTCTTCACATTCGCGGCTACAACAGGGATCCAAAGACTTGGGTCCTTGAGTGGATGACAGGAAATGTTCATCATGAAGCCAAAGCTCTTGATATCATTGAGCTAACTGGCCTGTCCACTCCAGGCGATCTGTTTGAACCTGGTTGTAAGCTTCACCGTGATGCTTTGGAGAGCATTTTTCAGAAGCCCGAGCCCAACATGAGCCAGATGCTCAGTATGATGAAGCCTTTGCCTCCAGATGTTGAATATCCTCAGGCGTTCTTTGTTGAAGACCTTGAGTATCTGCCACGCACCATCTACCACATCATACAACAAACTCTCTCGCCTATCAAAGGACATTCTCCAGCTGCAAAACTTGAAGGTACAATGAAGACATTGGTATTCTATATTATCAATGGCAAGAGCTTCAATGCACAAGATTTCTTCATTCGTCAACTGGCAGCATCAGGCTCAGACATCTTTGGACTGAAGTTCTATGCTCCATGGGTCTTGCGCCTCATCAATCTTCACTCTGCAATCAACTATCAGCCCTCTACACGAAACCATCTTCTCTTTTTTCCGGAGGTCAATCTGTCTGTTGATGCCATTTACCCTGACCCTTCAAAGGAGCCGCTATGTCTTCACAATGCAGACCATCAAAGCTTCACTCAGCCTATTCCAAGTCATTATGTGCCCAATGCTATTACTCGTGTTTATCCATTGGCAGGCAATACTCGTGCCCCTCTTCAAGCCAACACAGAAAGCACTATTGCTCAAAGGCCTCAGAAGCACTCTCGTGTTCTAAATGACCGAGAACTTCTTGTCGCACTTCATCAAAAGCAAGATAAGCATCATGACTGGCTAAAGCGTCAAATGCATACTTTCTTGGTGGACGTCAATTGCATTCGCAATCTTGCCACCGAGAATGCCTTTGTTACACATGAAACCTATTGGAGGTCTTGGAATAGTTTGACTTTCCTCACTGCTGAAGAAGATCTTCAAGACGATGGCTTCACAAAAAGATTCAAGTTTGACTCCACTCCTCCAAGGAATGCTCACTTGCGTCGGACTCCCTCCCTTGAAGACTCTGACTATTCTTCCTCAGCTGCCACGGTGAATGCCAGAGTTATCGATGATCAAGATAATGCCACTTCACCACCCCCACCTTCAGCGCATATCGACATTGCGCTGAGTTCTTCTGCACCGCCAAACGCCAACGACGACCCTGCTGCTTCACCTACTCCCTCTGGGAACGAGTAGAAGCTCTATGTCTTCAAACCTTTTTGGTCCTTACTGACAAAAGGGGGAGAAGCATATGAGTTGATAGTCTTCAAGCGGGTCCATATGGGCGGTTGCTTTATATTTTTGCCTAGTGTCTACAACTCTCGCTTTTTGATACACTTGGTTCTTTGAGTTGTAACACTTAAACTCGATGGTCGTCTGCTACTTATTTGCTATTCTGTGATGCGATGATAAATTCCGCATGTGCGATGATAACTTCCGCACTTAGGTCATTTTGCAGACGTCCATTTTTCATTATGCATGTCATTATCTTTGATATATCCTTTCATGCATGATGAATTGTCTTCATAAGTAAAAGAGGAGCTCCGCAAGTACAACCTGCCATGTGCATTTGCATTCAAAAGCAAAATACTTATATGCACATCTTCAGGGGGAGCCTTTCTGCTACTTACGAAGACAATACTTAAATCCTTTACAATTTCACATATTTCTATCCCCGTTGAAAACTTCAACCAGTTTTTCATCAATCACCAAAAAGGGGGAGATTGTAAGTGCATGTAGTGCCACCCCTAGTTGGTTTTGGAGTATTGACGACAAACCTGGTTGAGGGACTAATGTGTTTGTGAGAATTGCAGGATAACACAGGTAGGAGTCCCTCATTGATTCGGTTTTCCTACTAGATATGACCCCTAAAAATGTATCAAGACATTGAAGTCAAAGGTGGTATGTGAAGACATTCACACTGAAGACTATGACAAGAGAAGACATCGCGTGAAGACTATGGAGCGCGAAGACTGATTTGTTTCGTCGTTCTTTTTCTTCTTTGTTGAGTCATAGGAACCACCGTACTGTTAAGTGGGGTCCAAGTAAACCAGTCAGAATGACTGAAGTGATGCTTAACCAAAACCCTATGTCTTCGAGCGAAGACAATGAGAGAAAATCTTATCCAGAGCTGGATAAGTCAGCTTTGCTTGTAGCTCAAGTAAAGTTGCCGCGTGTGTTTGAAATCTGACCGTTGGAACACGTGTCAGTTCCTTAGTGACCCAGGGTCATTTCAGACAAATCAGGTCGGGTTGCCTTGTGGCTATAAATAGACCACATCCTACACCATAAATTGGTTGGCTGCTCAGAGTTAGTGCATGGCTTTTGTCGTTTGAGAGCAACCCACCTCGAAGCCTTTGAGCGAGAAATCCTTGCGAGGACAAAGCCCTAAACACCCAGAGCTAAAGAGTGTTAGGCATCACTTAAGTCTTCTTGTCTATGTGATCTGAAGACTTATTACACTTGAGGACTGTGAATCCTCCAGCTGGTTAGGCGTCGCGTTCTGAGCATCCAAGAGTCATTGTGGATCGCCGGTGAATGAAGTCTGTGAAGGTTTGAAAGTCTACCTTTAAGACTTACCAGAGTAATTGGGCAAGGACTGGGTGTCCTTAGCTCAAGGGTTATAAGGTGAAGACGCCGTCTTCTGAGTTGAATCTTAGCCTCCCTAACCAGACGTACAGTTGTCACAGCAACTGGAACTGGTCCAAAAAATCATTGTCTTCAACGAGCCACTGGTTCTATCCTTCCCATCTCTTTATTTGCAGATTGGTCCTTGTGAAGTCATTTCATGTTTGCATTATGTATTTGTCTTCACTGTGTGACTGCTTGTTCTGATTGGCTTCATACTATCTTCCATCCTGATCTATACTGCCTAGCTGCTATTAGTCTTTGTGCTTTGATTTCATTGAATACTTGACTATGGCTTGCTTAGTGTAGTCTACCTTCCGCTGCATGGTAATAGGTTTATTTCTATCGTTTGTCTTCGAAACCTCCATGTTTTGAAGTCTTTCATAAAAATCACCTATTCACCCCCCTCTAGTCGATCACTAGCACTTTCAATTTGAAACAATGCGGAATTGTTTCGCAACTCACGCCACCTGGAACACCACAGCGTAATGGTGTGTCCGAACGTCGTAACCGCACTTTATTAGATATGGTGCGATCTATGATGTCTCTTACTGATTTACCGCTATCGTTTTGGGGTTATGCTTTAGAGACGGCTGCATTCACGTTAAATAGGGCACCATCGAAATCCATTGAGACAACACCTTATGAACTGTGGTTTGGCAAGAAACCCAAGTTGTCATTTCTTAAAGTTTGGGGCTGTGATGCTTATGTGAAAAAGCTTCAACCTGATAAGTTCAAACCCAAATCATAGAAATGTGTCTTCATAGGATACCCAAAGGAGACTGTTGGGTACACCTTCTATCACACATCCGAAGGCAAGATAATCGTTGCTAAGAATGGATCCTTTCTAGAGAAGGAGTTTCTCTCGGAAGAAGTGAGTGGGAGGAAAGTAGAACTTGATGAGGTAACTGTACCTGCTCCCTTATTAGAAAGTAGTTCATCACAGAAATCAGTTCCAGTGATTCCTACACCAGTAAGTGAGGAAGCTAATGATGAGGATTATGAAACTTCTGATCAAGTTACTACGGAACCTCGTAGGTCAACCGGAGTAAGATCCGCACCAGTGTGGTACGGTAATCCTGTTCTGGAGGTCATGTTACTTGACCATGATGAGCCTACGAACTATGAGGAAACGATGATGAGCCCAGATTCCGCAAAATGTCATGAGGCCATGAAATCCGAGATGGGATCCATGTATGAGAACAAAGTGTGGACTTTGGTTGACTTGCCCGATGATCGGCAAGCCATATAGAATAAATGGATGTTCAAGAAGAAGACTGACGCTGATGGTAATGTTACTGTCTACAAAGCTCGACTTGTTGCAAAAGGTTTTTGACAAGTTTAAGGAGTTGACTATGATGAGACCTTCTCACCCGTAGCGATGCTTAAGTCCGTCCAAATCATGTTAGCCATTGCCGCATTTTATGATTATGAAATTTGGCAAATGGATGTCAAAACTGCATTCCTTAATGGATATCTTAAAGAAGAGGTGTGTATGATGCAACCAGAAGGTTTTGTCGATCCAAAAGGTGCTAACAAAGTGTGCAAGCTCCACCGATCCATTTATGGACTGGTGCAAGCCTCTCGGAGTTGGAATATATGCTTTGATAGTGTGATCAAAGCATATGGTTTTATACAGACTTTTGGAGAAGCCTGTATTTACAAGAAAGTGAGTGGGAGCTCCGTAGCATTTCTGATATTATATGTAGATGACATATTGTTGATCGGAAATGATACTGAATTTCTAAATAGCATAAAAGGATACTTGAATAAGAATTTTTTAATGAAATACCTCGGTGAAGATGCTTATATATTGGGCATCAAGATCTATAGAGATAGATCAAGACGCTTAATTGGACTTTCACAAAGCACATACCTTGATAAAGTTTTGAAGAAGTTCAAAATGGATCAAGCAAAGAAAGGGTTCTTGCTTGTGTTATAAGGTGTGAAGTTGAGTCAGACTCAATGCCCGACCACTATAGAAGATAGAGAGAAAATGAAAGTCATTCCCTATGCTTCAGCCATAGGTTCTATCATGTATGCAATGCTGTGTACCAGACCTAATGTGTGCCTTGCTATTAGTTTAGCAGGGAGGTACCAAAGTAATCCAGGAGTGGATCATTGGACGGCGGTCAAGAACATCCTGAAATACCTGAAAAGGACTAAGGATATGTTTCTCATTTATGAGGTAACAAAGAGCTCGTCGTAAACGGTTGCGTCGATGTGGGCTTTGACACTGATCCGGATGACTCTAAGTCACAAACCGGATATGTATTTTTATAGAATGGTGGAGCTGTCAGTTGGTGCAGTTCCAAGCAGAGCGTCGTGGCGGAATCTACGTGTGAAGTGGAGTACATAGCTTCTTCGGAAGCAGCAAACGAAGGAGTCTGGATGAAGGAGTTCATATCCGATCTAGGTGTCATACCTAGTGCATCGGGTCCAATGAAAATCTTTTGTGACAATACTGGTGCAATTGCCTTGGCAAAGGAATCCAGATTTCACAAGAGAACCAAGCACATTAAGAGACGCTTCAATTCCATCCGCGACCAAGTCAAGGAGGGAGACATAGAGATTTGCAGGATACATACGGATCTGAATGTTGCAGACCCATTGACTAAGCCTCTCTCACGAGCAAAACATGATCATCACCAAGACTCCATGGGTGTTAGAATCATTACAATGTAATCTAGATTATTGACTCTAGTGCAAGTGGGAGACTAAAGGAAATATGCCCAGAGGCAATAATAAAGTTGTTATTTATATTTCCTTAAATCATGATAAATGTTTATTATTTATGCTAGAATTGTATTAACTGGAAACTTAGTACATGTGTGAATACATAGACAAACAGAGTGTCACTAGTATGCCTCCACTTGACTAGCTCGTTAATCATAGATGGTTAAGTTTCCTAGCCATGGAAAAAGAGTTGTCATTTGATGAACGTGATCACATCATTAGAGAATGATGTGATTGACTTGACCCATCCGTTAGCTTAGCACGATGATCGTTTAGTTTGTTGCTATTGCTTTCTCCATAACTTATACATGTTCCTATGACTGTGAGATTATGCAACTCCCAAATACCGGAGGAACACTTAGTGTGCTATCAAACAGGATGACTATAAAGATGCTCTACAGGTGTCTCCAATGGTGTTTTTTGAGTTGACATAGATCGAGATTAGGATTTGTCACTCCGATTGTCGGAGAGGTATCTCTGGGTCCTCTCGGTAATGCACATCACTATAAGCCTTGCAAGCAATGTGACTAATGAGTTAGTTACGGGATGTTGCATTACGGAACGAGTAAAGAGACTTGCCGGTAATGAGATTGAACTAGGTATTGAGATACCGATGATCAAATCCCGGGCAAGTAACATACCGATGACAAAGGGAACAACGTATGTTGTTATGCGGTTTGACCAATAAAGATCTTCGTAGAATATGTAGGAACCAATATGAGCATCCAGGTTCCACTATTGTTTATTGACCAGAGATGAGTATCGGTCATGTGTACATAGTTCTCGAACCCGTAGGGTCCGCACGCTTAACGTTCGGTGATGATCGGTATTATGAGTTTATGTGGTTTGATGTATTGAAGGAAGTTTGGAGTCCCAGATATGATCACGTACATGAAGAGGAGTCTCGAAATGGTCGAGACATAAAGATCGATATATTGGAAGGCTATGTTTGGACATCGGAATGGTTCTAAGTGAGTTCGGGCATTTACTGGAGTACCGAGGGGTTACCAGAACCCCCCGGGAGTATATGGGCCTTATTGGGCCTTAGTGGGAGATAGGAGGAGGCGGCCAAGGTGGATGGGGCGCCCCCCCCCCAAGCCCAATCCAAATTGGGTGGGGGGCCGGCCCCCCTTACTTCCCTCTCTCCGCCCCTTCCTTTCTCTCCTACTCCAACAAGGGAAGTGGGAATCCTACTCCCACCGGGAGTAGGACTCCCCCCTTGAGGCGCGCCATAGAAGGTCGACCCTCCCCCTCCTCCACTCCTTTATATACGGGGAGAGGGCACCCCATAGACACACAAATTGATTGTTTAGCCGTGTGCGGTGGCCCCCTCCACAGATTTCCACCTCGGTCATATCATTGTAGTGCTTAGGCGAAGCTTTGCGTCGGTAACTTTATCATCACTGTCATCACGCCGTCGTGCTGACGAAGCTCTCCCTCGACACTCAGCTGGATATAGAGTTCGTGGGACGTCACCGAGCTGAATATGTGTAGATCGTGGAGGTGTCATACTTTCGGTTCTAGGATCGATCGGATCGTGAAGACGTACGACTACATCAACCTCGTTGTCATAACGCTTCCGCTTACGGTCTATGAGGGTACGTGGACAACACTCTCCCCTCTCGTTGCTATGCATCACCTAGATGGATCTTGCATGTGCGTAGGAATTTTTTTTAAATTGTTGTGTTCCCCAACAAAGAGCAATTGGCAGATATCTTCACAAAGCCCTTGGATGAGAAAAGGTTTTTCAAGTTGCGGTGTGAGCTAAATATCTCAGAATCCTCAAATGTCCTGTGATTGGACACACATCCTAACGCTTATGCATGTTGATGACTTAGGTGTGCAACACATGAAGTAATGTATATCTTCAATCAATGAAGACTTACCCTCTAAGTGTTAATACATTAACTCGGAATTTGACTTTGGAGCGCCATGATAATTGTGTGTCGTGTCTGGGTCTAATACTTCCTATACGGTGGGTAATGCCACCACCAAACTTTCTCGAAGATTTTCATCTGGCGTCATGATTGCATTATCTTCGCCTTTTGGTTTGTCTTCAACATTGATTTGACTTCAAGGTTTATTTTCGCAATGTTGATTTGGTCTTCTCTGATATATAAATCTATATATGTTCTATCCTCTACAACATTCACTTACAGCTATGTCTTCAAACTTGCCATTTTCTGAACTAAGTGAATGTGATCGGACCCTAACCCCTTCTGTGCTTCTTCCTCAAATTCTGTCTATCTAGTCATATGCATTCTGTTGAAACATGTCGAATGTCTTCATTGTGTCCATGTTAGCGAAAGATATAGATAGACACATTTAAAACTTCTTTTAATGCTATATCTCTTTTGCTTGAATACCGGAGAAGCCGGAACGACCACCCGACAAACCAGGTGTGCGTGGGAACATGGAACAACTTTCAATGAGTTGCATGCATGACACATGTCCATCAAATGTGAACCACCAGGGGCACCTGCGTAATTACGCTGTGCAGCCCTTTACCTTATGAATACACATCAACATGCAGTCATTATCTCCTCTTCCACCTCGCCACCTCGCTCAAACCCTAGCGCCACTGCTAGCTCGCGTCGACGCCAGAGACTAAGCGCTTAGCTGCCCCGACCTCTTCAACGACGTCCTCACACCGGCCGTGGACCTCGTCTTCTCCGCCGCCGCTACAGGTGTCTTCCGCCGCCAAGTTAGTGAAGGAAATATGCCCTAGAGGCAATAATAAAGTTATTATTTATTTCCTTATTTCATGATAAATGTTTATTATTCATGCTAGAATTGTATTAACCGGAAACATAATACATGTGTGAATACATAGACAAACATGGTGTCACTAGTATGCCTCTACTTGACTAGCTTGTTAATCAAAGATGGTTAAGTTTCCTAACCATAGACATGAGTTGTCATTTGATTAACGGGATCACATCATTAGTAGAATGATGTGATTGACTTGACCCATCCCGTTAGCTTAGCACTTGATCGTTTAGTATGTTGCTATTGCTTTCTTCATGACTTATACATGTTCCTATGACTATGAGATTATGCAACTCCCGTTTAACGGAGGAACACTTTGTGTGCTACCAAACGTCACAACGTAACTGGGTGATTATAAAGGTGCTCTACAGGTGTCTCCGAAGGTACTTGTTGGGTTTGCATATTTCAAGAATAGGATTTGTCACTCCGATTGTCGGAGAGGTATCTCTGGGCCCACTCGGTAATACACATCACTTAAGCCTTGCAAGCATTGCAACTAATGAGTTAGTTGCGGGATGATGTATTACGGAACGACTAAAGAGACTTGCCGGTAAGGAGATTGAACTAGGTATTGAGATACCGACGATCGAATCTCGGGCAAGTAACATACCGATGACAGAGGGAACAACGTATGTCGTTATGCAGTTTGACCGATACACATCTTCGTAGAATATGTAGGAGCCAATATGAGCATCCTAGTTCTGCTATTGGTTATTGACCAGATACGTGTCTCGGTCATGTCTACATAGTTCTCGAACCCATAGGGTCCGCACGCTTAAAGTTTGATGACAGTTATATCATGGGTTTATGTGTTTTGATTTACCGAAGGTAGTTCGGAGTCCCGGATGAGATCGGGAACATGACGAGGTGTCTCGAAATGGTCGAGACGTAAAGATCGATATATTGGACGACTATGTTCGGACATCAGAAAGGTTCCGAGTGATTCGGGTATTTTTCGGAGTACCGGACAGTTACGGGAATTCACCGGGGAGTAGATGGGCCTTATTGAGCTTTAGGGGAAAGAGAGAGGAGAGGCTGCGCGCCCCCCAAGGCCTAGTCCGAATTGGACTAGGGGGAAGGGCGGCGCCCCCTCCTTCCTTCTCTTCTCTTTTCCCTTTCCTTCTCTCCTACTCCTACTACTTGGAAGGGCTCCTAGTTCTACTAGGAAAGGGGGAATCCTACTCCCGGTGGGAGTAGAACTCCCCTAGGGCGCGCCAAAGAGAGGGCCGGCCCTCTCCCTCCTCCACTCCTTTATATACGGGGAGAGAGGCACCCCTTGGATACATAATAATTGATCTCTTGGATCTTTTAGCCGTGTGCGGTGCCCCTCTCCACCATAGTCCACCTCGATAATATTGTAGTGGTGCTTAGGCGAAGCCCTGCGACGGTAAAACATTAACATCATCACCACGCCGTCGTACTGACGGAACTCTCCCTCAAAGCTCGGCTGGATCGGAGTTCGTGGGACGTCATCGAGTTGAACGTGTGCAGAACTCGGAGGTTCCGTGCGTTCGGTACTTGATCGGTCGGATCGTGAAGACGTACGACTACATCAACCGCGTTGTGCTAACGTTTCCTATTTCGGTCTACGAGGGTACATGGACACACTCTCCCCTCTCGCTGCTATGCATAACCATGATCTTGCGTGTGCGTAGGATTTTTTTGAAATTACTACGTTCCCCAATAGTGGCATACGAGCCAGGTTTTATCCGTTGATGTTATATGTAAGAGTAGAACACAAATGAGTTGTGGGCGATACAAGTCATATTGCTTACCAACATGTCATACTTTGGTTCGGCGGTATTGTTGGATGAAGCGGCCCGGACCGACATTACGCGTACGCTTACGCGAGACTGGTTCTACCGACGTGCTTTGCACACAGATGGCTGGCGGGTGTCAGTTTCTCCAACTTTAGTTGAACCGAGTGTGGCTACGCCCGGTCCTTGATAAGGTTAAAATAGCATTAACTTGACGAACTATCGTTGTGGTTTTGATGCGTAGGTAAGAACGGTTCTTGCTCGGCCCGTAGCAGCCACGTAAAACTTGCAACAACAAAGTAGAGGACGTCTAACTTGTTTTTGCAGGGCATGTTGTGATGTGATATGGTCAAGACATAATGCTAAATTTTATTGTATGAGATGATCATGCTTTGTAACCGAGTTATCGGTAACTGGCAGGAGCCATATGGTTGTCGCTTTATTGTATGCAATGCAATCACCCTGTAATGCTTACTTTATCACTAAGCAGTAGCGATAGTCGTGGAAGCATAAGATTGGCGAGACGACAACGATGCTACGATGGTGATCAAGGTGTCACACCGGTGACGATGGTGATCATGACGGTGCTTCAGAGATGGAGATCACAAGCACAAGATGATGATGGCCATATCATATCACTTATATTGATTGCATGTGATGTTTATCTTTTATGCATCTTATTTTGCTTTGATTGACGGTAGCATTATAAGATGATCTCTCACTAAATTTCAAGATAAAAAGTGTTCTCCCTGAGTATGCACTGTTGCCAAAGTTCGTCGTCCCCAGACCCCACGTGATGATCGGGTGTGATAAGCTCTACGTCCATCTACAACGGGTGCAAGCCAGTTTTGCACACGCGGAATACTCAGGTTAAACTTGACGAGCCTAACATATGCAAATATGGCCTCGGAACACTGAGACCGAAAGGTCGAGCGTGAATCATATAGTAGATATGATCAACATAGTGATGTTCACCATTGAAAACTACTCCATTTCACATGATGATCGGTTATGGTTTAGTTGATTTGGATCACGTGATCACTTAGATGATTAGAGGGATGTCTATCTAAGTGGGAGTTCTTAGGTAATTTGATTAATTTAACTTTAATTTATCATGAACTTAGACCTGATAGTATTAGCATATCTATGTTGTAGATCAATAGCTCGCGTTTAGCTCCCTTGTTTTCTTTTTGATATGTTCCTAGAGAAAACTAAGTTGAAAGATGTTAGTAGCAATGATGCGGATTGGATCCGTGATCAGAGGATTATCCTCATTGCTGCACAGAAGTATTATGTCCTTAATGCACCGCTAGGTGACATAACTACTGCAGGAGCAGATGCAGACGTTATGAATGTTTTGAAAAAAGTTCGGTATGATGACTACTTGATAGTTTAATGCACCATGGTTTACGGCTTAGAACCGGGACTTCAAAGATGTTTTGAACGTCATGGACCATATGAGATGTTCCAGGAGTTGAAGTTAATATTTCAAGCAAATACCCGAGTTGAGAGATATGAAGTCTCCAACAAGTTCTATAGCCAAAAGATGGAGGAGAATAGCTCAACCAGTAAGCATGTGCTCAGATTGTCTGAGTACTACAATCACTTGAATCAAGTGGGAGTTAATCTTCCAGATAAGATAGTGATTGACAGAGTTCTCTAGTCACTATCACCAAGTTGCTAGAACTTCATGATGAACTATAATATGCAAGGGATAACGGAAACAATTCCCAAGCTCTTCGTGATGCTGAAATCGACGAAGGTAGAAATCAAGAGAAGCATCAAGTGTTGATGGTTAAGAAGACCACTAGTTTCAAGAAAAGGGCAAAGGGAAGAAGGGGAACTTCAAGAAGAACGGCAAGCAAGTTGTTGCTCAAGTGAAGAAGCCCAAGTCTGGACCTAAGCCTGAGACTAAGTGCTTGTACTGCAAAGGGACTAGTCACTGTAAGCAGAACTGCCCCAAGTATTTGGCGGATAAGAAGGATGGCAAAGTGAACAAAGGTATATTGGATATAAATGTTATTAATGAGTACTTTACTAGTGTTTATAGTAACCCCGTGGTATTTGATACTAGTTCAGTTGCTAAGAGTAGTAACTCGAAACGGGAGTTGCAGAATGAACAGAAACTAGTTAAGGGTGAAGTGACGATGTGTGTTGGAAGCAGTTCCAAGATTGATATGATCATCATCGCACACTCCCTATACTTTTGGGATTACTGTTGAACCTAAATAAATGTTATTTGGTGTTTCCGTTGAGCATGAATATGATTTGATCATGTTTATTGCAATACGATTATTCATTTATGTTAGAGAACAATTGTTGTTCTGTTTACATGAATAAAACCTTCTATGGTCATACACACCAACGAAAATGGTTTGTTGGATCTCGATCTTACTAATACACATATTCATAATATTGAAGCCAAAAGATGCAAAGTTAACAATGATAGTGCAACTTATTTGTGGCACTGTCGTTTAGGTCATATTGGTGTAAAGCGCATGAAGAAACTCCATGCTGATGGGATTTTGGAACCACTTGATTATGAATCTCTTGATGCTTGCGAACAATGCCTTAAAGGCAAGATGACTAAAACTCCGTTCTCCGGAACAATGGAGCAAGCAACTGACTTTTTGGAAATAATACATACTGATGTATGCGATCCGATGAGTGTTGAGGCTCGCGACGAGTATCATTATTTTTGACCTTCACAGATGATTTGAGTAGATATGGGTATATCTACTTGATGAAACATAAGTCTGAAACATTTGAAAAGTTCATATAATTTCAGAGTGAAGTGGAAAATCATCGTAACTAGAAAAAAAAGTTTCTACTATCTGATCGTGGAGGAGAATATTTGAGTTATGAGTTTGGTCTTCATTTGAAACAATGCGGAATAGTTTCGCAACTCACGCCACCTAGAACACCACAACATAATGATGTGTCTGAACATAGTAACCGTACTTTATTAGATATGGTGCAATCTATGACGTCTCTTACCGATTTACCACTATCGTTTTGGGGTTATGCATTAGAGACAGCTGCGTTCATGTTAAATAGGGCACCATCTAAATCCGTTGAGACGACACTATATGAACTATGGTTTGGCAAGAAACCAAAGTTGTCGTTTCTTAAAGTGTGGAGTTGCAATGCTTATGTGAAAAGGTTTCAACCTGATAAGCTCGAACCCAAATCAGAGAAATGCGTCTTCATAGGATACCCAAAGGAGACTGTTGGGTACACCTTCTAATCACAGATCCAAAGGAAAAATATGCGTTGCTAAGAATGGATTCTTTCTAGAGAAGGAGTTTCTCTCAAAATAAGTGAGTGGGAGGAAAGTAGAACTTGATAAGGTAACTGTACCTGCTACCTTATTGGAAAGTAGTTCATCACAGAAATCTGTTCCTGTGACTACTACACCAATTTGTGAGGAAGCTAATGATGATGATCATGTAACTTCAGATCAAGTTACTACCGAACCTCGTAGGTAAACCAGAGTGAGATCCGCACCAGAGTGGTATGGTAATCCTGTTCTGGAGGTCATGTTACTTGACCATGACGAACCTACGAACTGTGAGGAAGCGATGATGAGCCCGGATTCCGCGAAATGGCTTCAGGCCATGAAATCTGAGATGAGATCCATGTATGAAAACAAAGTGTGGACTTTGGTTGACTTGCCCGATGATCAAGTAAATAAATGGATCTTCAAGAGGAAGACGGACGTTGATAATAATGGTACTATCTACAAAGCTAGACTTGTCGAAAAAGGTTTTTTTGACAAAGTTCAAGGTGTTGACTATGATGAGATTTTCTCACTCGTAGCGATGCTTAAGTCTGTCTGAATCATATTAGCAAATTGCCATATTTTATGAAATCTGGCAAATGGATGTCAAAACTACATTCCTTAATGGATTTCTTAAAGAAGAGTTGTATATGATGCAACCAGAAGGTTTTGTCAGTCCTAAAGGTGCTAACAAAATGTGCAAGCTCCAGCGATCCATCTATGGACTGGTGCAAGCATCTCGGAGTTCGAATATACGCTTCGATAAGTTGACCAAAGCATATATAGTTTTATACAAACTTGCGGTGAAGCCTGTATTTACAAGAAAGTGAGTGGGAGCACTACAGAATTTCTGATAAATATATGTGAATGACATATTGTTGATCGGAAATAATGTAGAATTATTCTGCAAAGCATAAAGGAGTGTTTGAAAGAGTTTTCAAAGAAAGACCTCGGTGAAGCTGCTTACATATTGAGCATCAAGATCTATAGAGATAGATCAAGACGCTTGATAAGTTTTTTCAATGAATACATACCTTAACAAGATTTTGAAGTAGTTCAAAATGGAACAAGCAAAGAAAGAGTTCTTGCTTGTGTTACAAGGTGTGAAATTGAGTAAAGACTCATAGCCCGACCACGGCAGAAGATAGAAAGAGAATGAAATGCATTCCCTATGCCTCAGCCATAGGTTTTATAAAGTATGCCATGCTGTGTACCAGATCTATTTATACCCTACATTGATTTTGGCAAGGGAGTACAATAGTGATCTAGGAGTAGATCACTTGACAGCGGTCAAAATTATCGTTAGTGGAATAAGGATATGTTTCTCGATTATGGAGGTGACAAAAGTTTCGTCGTAAAGAGTTACGTCGTTGCAAGATTTGACACCGATCTGGATGACTCTAAGTCTCAATCTAGATACATATTGAAAGTGGGAGCAATTAGTTAGAGTAGCTCCGTGCAGAGCATTGTTGACATAGAAATTTGCAAAATACATACGGATCTAAATATGGCAGACCCGTTGACTAAAACTTCTCTCACAAGCAAAACATGATCACACCTTAGTACTATTTGGGTGTTAATCACATAGCGATGTGAACTAGATTATTGACTCTAGTAAACCCTTTGGGTGTTGATCACATGGTGATGTGAACTATTGGTGTTAAATCACATAGCGATGTGAACTAGATTATTGACTCTAGTAAACCCTTTGGGTGTTGATCGCATGGTGATGTGAACTATTGGTGTTAAATCACATGGCAATGTGAACTAGATTATTGACTCTAGTGCAAGTGGGAGACTGAAGGAAATATGCCCTAGATGCAATAATAAAGTTATTATTTATTTCCTTATTTCATGATAAATGTTTATTATCCATCCTAGAATTGTATTAACCAGAAACATAATACATGTGTGAATACATAGACAAACATGGTGTCACTAGTATGCCTCTACTTGACTAGCTCGTTAATCAAAGATGGTTAAGTTTCCTAACCATAGACATGAGTTGTCATTTGATTAACGGGATCACATTATTAGGAGAATGATGTGATTGACTTGACCCATTCCGTTAGCTTAGCACTTGATCGTTTAGTATGTTGCTATTGCTTTCTTCATGACTTATACATGTTCCTATGACTATGAGATTATGCAAGTCCCGTTTACCGGAGGAACACTTTGTGTGCTAACAAACGTCACAACGTAACTGGGTGATTATAAAGGTGCTCTACAGGTGTCTTTGAAGGTACTTGTTGGGTTTGCGTATTTCAAGATTAGGATTTGTCACTCCGATTATCGAAGAGGTATCTCTGTTCCCACTCGGTAATACACATCACTTAAGCCTTGCAAGCATTGCAACTAATGAGTTAGTTGTGGGATGATGTATTACGGAACGACTAAAGAAACTTGCCGATAACGAGATTGAACTAGGTATTGAGATACCGATGATCGAATCTCGGGCAAGTAACATACCGATGACAAAGGGAACAACATATGTTGTTATGCGGCTTGACCGATAAAGATCTTCGTAGAATATGTAGGAGCCAATATGAGCATCCAGGTTCCGCTATTGGTTATTGACCAGAGACATGTCTCGGTCATGTCTACATAGTTCTCGAACCCGTAGGGTCCGCACGTTTAAAGTTCGATGACAGTTATATTATGAGTTTATGTGTTTTGATGTACCAAAGGTAGTTCGGAGTCCCGGATGAGATCGGGGACATGATAAGGAGTCTCGAAATGGTCGAGACGTAAAGATTGATATATTGGACGACTAGATTCGGACATCGGAAAGGTTCTGAGTGATTCGGGTATTTTTCGGAGTACCGGAGAGTTAAGGGAATTCGCCGGGGAGTAGATGGGCCTTATTGGGCTTTAGGGGAAAGAGAGAGGAGAGGCTGCGCGCCCCCCAGGGCCTAGTCTGAATTGGACTAGGGGGAAGGGCGGCGCCCCCTCCTTCCTTCTCTTCTCTTTTCCCTTTCCTTCTCTCCTACTCCTACTACTTGGAAGGGCTCCTAGTTCTACTAGGAAAGGGGGAATCCTACTCCCGGTGGGAGTAGGACTCCCCTAGGGCGCGCCAAAGAGAGGGCCGGCCCTCTCCTTCCTCCACTCCTTTATATACGGGGAGAGAGGCACCCCTTGGAGACACAACAATTGATCTCTTGGATCTTTTAACCGTGTGCGGTGCCCCTCTCCGCCATAGTCCACCTCGATAATATTGTAGCGGTGCTTAGGCGAAGCCCTGTGACAGTAAAACATCAACATCGTCACCACGCCGTCGTGCTGACGGAACTCTCCCTCAAAGCTCGACTGGATTGGAGTTCGAGGGACGTCATCGAGTTGAACGTGTGCAGAACTCGGAGGTGCCATACGTTCGGTACTTGATCGGTCGGATCGTGAAGACGTACGACTACATCAACCGCGTTGTGCTAACACTTCCGCTTTCGGTCTACGAGGCTACGTGGACACACTCTACCCTCTCATTGCTATGCATCACCATGATCTTGCGTGTGCGCAGGATTTTTTTTAAATTACTACGTTCCCCAACATTTAGGGCGCGGGAGATTGGACTGCTTGGCCTCCCTTCTGCCTCGTCTAGCAGTTCGTTTGGGGTACATAAATCTCACTTTTTACAGTCTTTTTGATTTGTCAAATCCATCCACTTCAACCAAAAGTGGTTTCTACACTTCAAAATCTAGATTTGTCTCGTTATGAATCTCATATCTTGCAAAGTATATTCACATATGCTTCATAACTAGTTAGATTCCTCACTTGTACTTATTCATGGATTCGTACAAATCTGGAACCAACTCACTTCAAATAAGTGAATGTCTTCACACTATGAGGCCAATGTCTTCAAATTGATTTATCTTCAAAATCTTCTGAGAATGCATATGACCCCTTCCCCTTCCCTCGCATCTCTAATGCTGTCACAGGTACATGTCCGTGGGAGAATCCCTTGGTTCTCATAGTTTGCATTCATTTGCAGAATTCTTACAACATCATATTCACTCCCCTGAAGCCAGTTCTTGCTTGACAAGTAAACGGAAGCCTTTCACTGTTCTGAAGCCTCTCTGTCTGAATATCATGGCCATTGAGAAATCTGCTAGGAAGGGTGGCAGGCAACACCGTGGAAATACAGCTCTAGATCTGCCTCAGATCTGTATGAAATATACAAGAACGACCCAGAGGAGAACTACAATCAGCGCAAACTCTGGGCCTTCCAATGGATCCGAAGATATTGGGCAGAACAGTGGTTCAAGTACAACTTCGTCACTATTGAATATGCTGAGAAGAACGCCATCAAGCGCCCATGGGGCGATATTCTCTAGAAGAATCTGCAACCCAAGTTCAAGCCTGAAGCTATTACCCAAGGCTTCTATCCTTGCATGGTCAGAGGACCGCAACCTGAAAATGCCAACCCATCATCTTTGTTATGGTGTCATGACGACAATCTCTTCAAGCGCAACTATCAGTTCGCGAAGGAGTCAGCTTCCAAGAACAGAAAGGAGCTCGGACTCAACTTCAACCCCGGTCCATCTACTCCCAGACAGGATGGCTCATGTGAAGCCAATCCCAATGTCATCGGCCCATTCACTAGCTTCGATGGGCTCCTCTCTCACATTGCTGCTCAGAAGGCCACCATGGATCACTCTGCTGATGATGCAGACTCTGAAGATGTTCACTACAAAAAATACACTTCTGTGATGATACGTATTTGTCACAGTAGGGCACGTTTTCTGTCATGCATGTACATCCATGACAAATTTATGACAGAATCAAGATAGTCATACCTGTGCTGTCGTAGAAGTGTTCCATGAAATTACCAAAATTATCATCACGGAAGTGTCCACTTCCATGACGATAAATCACGCGTCACAGAAGTGCTTTCGTCAAGGGTGACCGACATGTGGCATCCACCGTAACGGAACGCTGTTAAGCTATCGGGTCCGGTTTTGGATCCGATAACCCGTTAATAGCCCCGACCAATGGGGATTTTCCACGTGTAAAATCATCATTGGCTGGAGGAAACAGGTGTCGGCTCACCATTGGGATAGATGTCATCAACTCATTGGACCCAAAGCGCCTATGATACGTCGACACGTGGCACGGCCCAACAAAGGCCCATTCCTGTGAAAAGGCCTACCCGTTTGACTTGGTCAAAAGGTGGCGGGCTGGCCCACGGCAGGCCTGTTAACGGCCTGTTCGCATATAGCCCATTTACAGCCCGCTAACCCAGGGCCCGTTTACGGCCTATCCGAATTAGGCCCAGTAGCGTCATCTGGGCCGTCCAATATAATTCCAGCCCGTTTTAACTTCCGACCCATGTATGGCCCATGACGTCTTTTGGCCCATATGAGACCCTTAGTAACCCTCGACCCATTAACGGCCCATGGTAAAACTGGCCTGTAATGAATAGTGTATCACTTTATACCCATTAACGGCTCATTATTCCATTGGGCCGTTTCCAGCCCATGTTATCTTTCGGCCTTCACAGGGCCCATTTATTCTTGGGCTCATTTCCACCATTCGTTTACTTTCGGCCCGTTACAGTCATTTTCTACTTGTGGGCCAAATACAACCCGTGGTTACAGTAGGCCCGTTTGTGGCCCGTTAATACGTTGGGCCATTTTCATAGTGTCATCAAATACGGCGTATTAACGACGGCCCGTTATGGTTGGCCCATGAACGGGCGATTTCAACTCTAGCCCATTTACGACCATAATGTGGTCTGTTATTGGCCCATGTTTGGCCAACCGATCATACGGCCCGTAGAAGGCCCATTAATGATACGGCCCGTAGAAGGCCCATTGTGTCTACGCCCCGTAGAAGGCCCATTGTTTCTATGGCCCTTAGAAGGCACATTGTTTCTATGGCCCATAGGAGGCCCATGTCAACTACAGTAAATATGTAGCCCATTGTTAATGTGGCCTAGTTTTAAAAAATAGGTTATTGCGGCTGAGGGAGTCCTGGATTAGGGGGTCCTCGGACAGCCGGACTATATCCTTCGGCCGAATTGTTGGATTATGAAGATACAATATTGAAGACTTCGTCCCGTGTCTGGGTGAGACTCTCCTTTGCGTGGAAGGCAAGCTTGGCAATTCAGATATGTAGATCTCCTCCCTTGTAACCGACTCTGTGTAACCCTAGCCCCCTCTGGTGCGTATATAAACCAGTGGGTTTAGTCCATAGGACAACAACAATCATAATCATAGGCTAGCTTCTAGGGTTTAGCCTCTATGATCTCATGGTAGATCAACTCTTGTAATACTCATATCATCAAGATCAATCAAGCAGGAAGTAGGGTATTACCTCCATCGAGAGGGCCCGAACCTGAGTAAACATTGTGTCCCCTGCCTCTTGTTACCATCCGCCTTAGACACACAGTTCGGGACCCCCTACCCGAGATCCACCGGTTTTGACACCGACAGCGGCCATTAGCAAACTGCAGAAAATGAACTACACTGACTACAAGAAAACAAATAAACAAGACAACGGAAAAAATAAGCAAGCAACTTACGCTAGGCTATCATGGCTATTACACACATTACATCCATTGGGTATCAAAGTTTGCCACAAGTGCAAATATAGGGAACAAAGCAGCATATAAACGTCGCAGCAAAACAAGTCCAGAACTGAAACCACTTCAGAAGAGCTCAAGAAACAATATCCTGGGTACCCATAATGCTGGCAAGATGCTTAGCAAGCTTATTAACTTTCTCTTGTTTGGTGCTTAAATCCTCTGGCACTTGCTGTTGCAACAGAAAGTATGCATCTGAATTCTGCAGGGACTTCCTTAGTCCTTCGGCTTCCTATCGCATAACGTCTAATCGATGTCTTGCAACTTGAAGTTGAGACTCAAGAAGCCGAACTGATTCAGGCAGCAAGTTCGAAGAGCTGGTGCCGGCAGTAGTAGCCAGTAACTCGAAGACTACATCAAGAAAGGACTTTGGGGTTGTCCCGGTGTCTTCAATATAGTTTTTATCAGCTTTCTTGGAGAACAACAGGGATGTCTCACTATCTTGAACCTGATCTGCATTACTTCCTTTACCATTGCATAACGGGGTACTCTTCTCCAATATTTTATCCGTGTTCTAAAGGAGAAACGAACAAACACATCACAGGTTTACAATGTAGTATATGAAACTCATTTTGGTAAGCCAGTTCAGTAGTAAGGTGGACAGGATAACAGCATGAAACAAACATATATCTATGTAGTATGGTCACTGTATGGTCTATATCATTCTAGTGTATGTTGCCAAATCAAGATAGATACAGTTCGAATCATATCTACTTAAGACAAAGCAACATAAACAGAATATAAGTATGGGAAACTACACTGCAATAACAACACTTGTAATGTGCATGGCATGAGAACATAACTGTTTGTTCAATTGAAACTGAAATCAACATAGAGCAAGTTACAACAGCAAACACGTTAAAGAAACAGGTTTAAAACATACCTGTTGCGCCATTGCAGTTTCAATTGCATCCTTCAAATTTGAAATTAGTTGGTATGAGTAAATACAGTGATGCAAGAGCAAAGTAGTATGAACCATAGCTACGGAACCTGACCTGAGAACAATTCTTCTTCTGCTTTATGCGTTGACTTGGGGTTCGGAGTGGTGGTCCTCGTGCTTTGGGCACTGCAGTTGCCTTACTAACTTCTCGTGTTTGGTTGCTCTGTGGTGGAGACGGTGTTGTGTCAACGGGAACTGGGTTACTATCTGCTGGGGTTGGGGTTAGAAGGGGTGTAGCTGGTTCTCTGTCCAACTGGGTAGGGGTACAATCTGCGTGAGTCTGGGTTATGTGTGGTGGGGCTGGTTCTTGGGCAAGTACAACCATGGTTCTATCTCCATCGACAGGTAGCACGATCTTTTCTGAAGACCGTGTTTTTACTCCCACAGATACTGCCATCACCTCCTCAAATTGAAATGGCTGATAAACAAGAAAAGTAATTGAATGTACAGACATTGTAAGATAGACAGGTGCAATGGATAGTAGGGAAGAAAACAGGGCATGAAATAATTCACATTTATGTTGTCTAACCAAACAGAATAGCAGGAGATAAATTCAAATATATGATGGCTAATTAAATAGGATAGCATGACACAATTTCGCATGTATGATGGCTAACTAAACAGGATAGAATGACATACTTCAAAATATGATGACTATGTAAATAGGATGACATGATATAACTATACGATGTGTCTATTAGATTGATTGGCATGCCATAAATCACAAACATGTCGTCGATGGAAACATGATGGCATGATATAATTCATGGATAGAATGACATAATTCAAAATATGATGACTATGTGAATAGGATGAGATGATATAACTATATTATGTCTTTAGAAAATGGGTTGGCATGCCATAATTCAGATACATGCTGTCTGTGTAAATATCATGGCATGATATAATTCAAATATATGATTTATATACTAAGGAAGTGAGCAGAGGGCAATTGCATATATGATGTGTCTACTAAGGATATGGCATTCAATATCATGTATATGATGTAAAAACTAAGCATTGCAATACAACATATGCATGATATGAGTAACATAACCCTGCCAAGTTTGAGCATACACCTTAGTGGGATAATAGGGCTAGTCATCTGCCTCTGAATCCTCCTCTAAAGAGCTATCTGTAACCAGCAATATATCTGCTTCACCAGGTAGCATTGTCTGCTCTGAAGACATTGTTTTCACTCCAAATTTCTCCATCACCAATTCAAATGGCTAATGCACAGGAAGAGCAGTTGAATATACAAACATTGTCGACAAAAGCAATGAGAAATACAAAAAGAAGGACGGCATGATATAATTGACATATATGACGCTTGGCTAACCATCATGGCATTGCATAATTCACATATATAATGCCTTGCAACAAGATAACATTGCATAATTCACATATATAAAGTCTTGCAAAAAGATGGCATTGCATAATTCACATATATGGTAATTAGACACTAAACAGGTGGCATTCACACAAATCATGTCTAAACTAAGCAAATGACATAGCAATGCAAGATACCATACGCACGATATGAGCAACATAACCCTGCCAAGTTAGAGCATGCACCTCAGGGGGGGGGGGAATAGGACTGGTCATCTGTCTCTGAATCCTCCTCTGAGGAGCTATCCGTAACCAGCAAGACATGCGCTTTGTCAGATAGCATTATCTACTCTGAAGACCTTGTTTCCACTCCTGATTTTTCCATGACCGCGCCGAATGGCTGATGCATAGGAAGAGTAATTGAATGTACTGAAATTGTTGACAAATTTAACACGTAATAAAAAATGATGTCATGATATAATTCACATATAAGATGACTGGCTAACCAGGGTGGCATTGCAAAATTCACATATATGATGCCTGGCTAAATAAGATGGCATTGCATGATTCACACATACGATAAAGAAACTAAACAGATGGCATTGACAAAAAGCATGTCTAAACTAAGCAGATGACATGTTTGATGTATATAGTAAGCAATGCAAGGCACCATATGCATGATATTACCAACATCAGCATGCCAAGTTAGAGCGAAGACCTCATGGGGTAAATAGGAGTGGTCTTCTGCTTCTAAATCCCCCTCAGAACAGTTATCTTCCTCTTGATTACGATCCAAAATGGGTGGAGGGGGGCTGCCTTTGCGCCCATCATGGAGCGACGTCTGCATGAAATTTTATTGCCACGCAAGGCTAGTCTCTTTTGCTCTACATGTTCAGTTCCATTGTGTACAATAACTGACATGCATAGGAATAAAACATAGTGAGATTATGTAAGGAGTGCATGCACAAATCCAGAGTGAAGGTAGCAAATTGTGGATAGACCCAAAACCAATGATAGCAGGCCGATAATAGCTTTAGTTAAAAAATACAGATAATGTCTCCTTTAATGTTTGTTTGCACCCAACATGAAACTCATAGTAGACACCCGAGATTAACCAGATAGTAGACAAATAGTATTGATTGCTGCCCCAATATGTACCCCACAACCATTTAAAAACTCAAGTTTCAGCATAAGTTTGGACCTGGGTCGGAGTCTAATAGGTGAACACGACGATAAAGTAGCATGTCATCATATTAAGCGATGCCTAACGTAAGTAGACACGGAAGAGTGCGACCTCTCTTGCGGGGCAAATTTGACAAATTTGACCTTTGGACGAAATCAAATCACAGAATGAACTGCCCGTGAAACTATTTCACGTGGCTGACCTTTTTGTGTGATGCCCGACACGAAGACGTCACACTACATTGTGCAATGCCTAACAGATAGACGCTACACGCCTGGCCAGCGTTGCACCCCAGACTGCCTAAAAATTGCTAAGTCATTGTGCAGAGCCTAAGAGCTAGGCGCTGCACTGTATAGTGTGGCGCCTAGCTCTCAGGCGCTGCACTAGTGGTTGCACTACAAAATGAAGCAACCACTAGTGCAACGCCTAGAAGCTAGGTGCTACAATATATAGTGTGGCGCCTAGCTCTCAGGCGCTGCACACTGACTTAGTAATTTTCGGATCACACGGGTGCGACGCTGGCCAGGCGTGTAGCGCCTATCTGTGAGGCGTTGCACAGTGTAGTGTGGCGCCTTCATGTCGGGCGTCACACAAAAAGGTCATCCGCGTGAAATAGTTTCACGGGCAGTTCATTCTGTGATTTGATTTTGTCCATAGGTCAAATTTGTCAATTTTGCCCTCTTGTGGACCCGTGTAGTCCTCAAGGTCATCTGCTTAGTTGATGATGGTAATGCAGTTGTCGTGGCTGCCGGCGGCGGGGAAGAAGATCTGAGGCGGCGAAAGACAGTCTGGAGAGCGGATCCCTACTGTGGTGGACCCTTCCGTCGTTGGAGCAGCTGAGCTGGGGTGGAACACAGCACCGCAGGAGCAGGACAAACCACACAAGGTTTTCTTTGACACATACCTGTAACAGAAGTAATTTTGTAAGGGCTTGTTTGAATTTTAGGATTCTAACAATGCAGGGATAGGAAATAGACAGGAATAGGATAGGAATGCACGTGCAAAACAGAGAATTTAAAAACACACGATTTCTGCTAATCTGGGTGTTTGGTTCACAAGAATTGGAATATCACAGGATGCAAAGAAGCATGGTGAGATTAAGTCAAACCACACGAAGTGTACAACCTCTTTGGTGAAGCCAATCCGATATCAGCGTGATTGGGTTGGCCGGTGAGGATGCTCCGGCTGACTTGGCTGTCAGAGGAGGGGAAGAAGATCTTAGGCGTCTAGAGATGGAGCCCGAGGTACTGCTCCGCTGTGATGGAAGGTTTCGTCATTGGAGCAGCTCCGGTGAGTTGTACGATGCCGAGGCTGAAGCAGGACAAGAGAGACAACGTTAACCTGAGTGGAATTCTAATAGCATCTCCAATAGATGGCGTAAAATACATAACCACAAAGTGCTAGATGTATACATCAGCCGCTCATCTCTGAACTTAACTGTCGAAACTGAATTTAACTGCCGTTGGATACGAAATCAAGGGCCTACAGTTCATCTTCAACCTCCACCCCCCTGAGCCGCCAGCCACCACCGGCCAAACAGTCGCCCCCGCCACCCGCGGTCGGCGGTGTGCAGCCCCGTCCGCCCCAAAAACACTCCCCACCGCCGGTCCGCCGCCGCCCCAGCCATCCTTGTAGGCCCCCATGCCGAGCTTTTTGTCCCGCGATCCCCATGCCATCGCCCCACCACCGTCGGCGACCACCGGCCCCACCCTGAACCCTAAGGTAGATAGTGGGGTACCTCTCCGGCGAGCCCCCCTCCCCGCTGCGGTTGGTTCTTCCTTAACTCCGGCGATCCCCCCACCCCCTGAAAATCGACTGACCCAAAAGTCAATTCAGTCGACTGAAATGTAGCTAAATTGGAGCAGCATCGCAAGCAAGAGCAAGAGCGAGAGTAGCAGCGCGAGCGCGAGCAAGAGCAAGAGCAGACCAGGCAGGGGACCAGGAGCAAGAGCAGAGCAGTAGCGTGAGCGAGAGATAAAGTAGCAGTAGCTCCTACTGATGTGGATGTCGCCGCCGAGGGAGCGATGCCGTGGAGGAAGTGGCCGGCGACGCCGCCGTGGATGGAGCCGCGCCGTGTCGGCTCGGGACCGAGCGCCGGCAGCACCGTGAGATCGAATCAAGAAGAAAATGCGGCGATTAGTGTACAACCTCTTTGGTGGCGCCGACTAGGCCGCAGCTTCATCCGAGGAAACGGTGATGATGATGCTCTTCCGGTGGTGCAGGTGAAGACGGCGGTGTGGGAATGGAGGTGGCGTGAAAGACGAGGGGAATGTCGGGGCAGCTCCTTGGAGGTAGAGGACAAGGTGGCTGAACCGGCGGGACGACCAGATCGACGATAGATCCTCATCCGGTACGGTGGATGAGGGACGTCGAGGTGTTGCTGTGGACGACGTCGTCGGGGAAGAGGCTCCCTCTTGGTGGCGGATGGAGGAGGGTGTGGGGCTTCGCGGTTTTTGCCGGCCTCGGTGTACGAATGGGTGGGCGGATGGGATGGGAGTGGGGGAACCATGGCTTAGGGAAACGCTTGTCCGAAATGTGGGGTAAGTTACGAAAGTACCCCCACTGATTTGAGGCGGTTCTTTCGGTTCAGGGGTATCACGGGCATTTCATGTGTCGGGATTTCACAAGAGGTGGGAGTTTTCGCACGCATTGTAATTTTGGAATAGCAAGTCACGGGTTGAGATGGAGGGAGTTGTCGGAGCACAACGAGACAAAGATATATCTTAAATATTTCGGGCTAACAAGGCGCGGGTTGAAATTTCCGGACAAGCCTAACGTGTACTGTACCAAATCAATTTGCACTACAAATGTCATTAAAAACTTTGAATTCATGTTATGTTCAATTAAAATATTTTGCTACATGTATAATGCATGCAACCTAGTACTCAAATGAACGTTTTAGTGCATTCCAAACGTATATACTGCCGCTTCAATATGAACTAAATTTGAGTTCGTTTCTCTATTTGAATAAGATCTACAATAATGATTGTTGTGAAGTCAAAGCATTTGAATTCATTTCTCTGTTTTAATAAGATCTACAATCGTCATTATTGTCAAGTTAAACCATCATTTTTGTATTATCTTCACGGCACACCACATGATTAGTATCGAGTTACATATGAACTATGTGTACTATATGAACTCGAACTCGGTTTTTTGAATCCACTTTATGTTGATTTCAAATCATTGTAGATTTCAAGCTCTAGCTAGATCTTCACAAACTAAACCATGTCTCATATGTATAATGTGTTTATCACATTATGTATGGTGCCCCGCCCCCTACGCCTACAAGTATTTAGATGTGAGTTACAAACACCACACATTACCACAAATTCAAATAAAATGTGAGAATGTTCGATATATAGTATTGTTTAGATTGTTTGATATTTATTTGTAAGATGCAAACGCCACACATTATCACAAATTCAAATAAAATGTGAGATTCTTAGATGTATAGTATCGTTTAGATTGTTCGACATTTAGCTGTGAGTTGCAAACGCCATGCATTATCACATTATGGTATAACATGTGCAAAACCACAACACGCGTATCACCGCTATATTCATGCATGCATATGTTTAAAACACTATGATCTCCTATTCAAATATATGAATCCAATTTCATATCAAACGATGATCTTTGTTACTCTCTTACACCCACACAATCCTCTAACCTTTGTAGCTACCACTAACATTCTCTCGTGCATGCACATGCCCTCCTCGCCCTCCCCCCTCCCTCGGCATTCTATCCATCGCGCACATTCATTTTTTTTCTTTAGGTCGTTCTCCCACAGTCTCCACAACTCCTTTCCGACACACACCGATCGATAAACCTCTCCAGCGATGTCTGCCTACAACATACACACGCACCTTCAATCTCCTCCTTTATGTGTCCTTGCCTCGTGTCTCTCATACGGTCCCACACACGTGTAAACTCTCACCCCTCTTTTCATCGATCTCACAACCGCACACTCCTCCCCCTATCTAGCTAGTAGCTAGGCCTCTCGCACCACCTCCTAGCTCCATTCTCTCTGTCTATCCGTCTCATGGGGCCTTATTTGCCTCTAACAAATGGACGTACACCAACCTATCTCCCGCTATACATATAGCTAGCTAGGTCCTTATAACTCGTTTTTCCCCATGCGTCGATCGATCTACCTCATTAGTTATGTCTCTCCCTTCCTCCGACAAACAACAATTGATCTACCAATCTAGTTAGGTTTGCTTACCAAACACATGGTTCCCCTTCATCATCCATGGATGTGTCCCGACAGATCTATCATGCATAGGCACACACAGAAACACATCCCCACCCTTATTGATAATATTGCAATTCCACCCTCAGTTTGTCTAGTAGGCCTCTCCCACCATCTTCGAGAAGCAACTCCATCCCCCATCCAGCACTCTACCCCTCTCCCTCCCTCTCTCTCTCTCTCTCTCTCTGTCCCATCCTATTTCCCGTCCTTCAGTTATGTATGGATGTCGACCGATCTCCCTCAAGACATAGCTGGGTCTCTCCTTCTCAACACATATACGAGTCGTTCTACCTCTATAGTTAGGCATCTGCCTACCCCTCCCCCCACCCCTCCCCCCCACACACACCGATACATCGAGCGCTCTCGACATGTCTCCCTGCCACACACAAACTTGACCTGTGCCCTCTGACGTTCTGGTAGCTAGGTCAGTCGCCCTATATCTTTGACTTGCACACACACACACACACAATTTCGATGGCTCTCTTCATCGATCTCACACCCACCCACTTGATCCTCTCTTCGACTCTATCGATATCTATGACCCCTCCTTCTCTTCTCGTGGATCGCCCGACCCTCTATATATGATATGGATAGGCCTCCATTTCACACACATTGCATGCAAAATTTAGTTTGAGATGTCATCGACACATATTCCCACAAATACATTCACGAAATCAACCTCCCCCCAAACAAAAAACACTCAGGAATGCACAAGCCATTTTTCTAGGTTTGTATCTCTCACACACACCTACGTAGGTGGGGGACGTGCACAAAGATAAGAGGTGCATGCACGGCGCACGTACTCCAGTCTCTTTCCCAAACACACCCGCGCGGGTACATGGTGGAGCTCATTTCTGTACGAAAAGGCAGCCCACATGGTAATTTGACACGTGTATTGGTTGTCCACTAGATGGAGGGACGATCGTCTACCACGGGTGAACAAACAAATTGCGACTTGACGCGTTATGTTAAAAAAGAGGCAAACCATGTGGGGCCTACCTTAGAGGCAAGGCTCTATACACTGGAGTACTTTTGATGTGTCCCGTCAACTCGTAGAACGAGGAGAAGCTTGCTTGTACGCCGTCTCCCCCGCCCACGGACGGGATGGCTCGCAGGATGAGGTGAAGCTTGCTTACTATGCCTTACGCCTGCTCCCTCGCCCACGCGCGCGGTGGCTCGCAGGACGAGGAGAAAATTTTACTAGTACTCCCTCCGTTTACTCCTCGTCCCTACCTTGGTTAGAGAGATTATCATATTGTTTGGAATATATGTCATTTAGTAGATTTCAATATGAACTACTAGTACATATGATAACCCACTAGTATAGGGGATTGCAACAGTTTTCGAGGGTAGAGTATTCAACCCAAATTTATTGATTCGAGACAAGGGGAGCCAAAGAATATTCTCAAGTATTAGCAGCTGAGTTGTCAATTCAACCACACCTGGAAACTTAATATCTGCAGCAAAGTGTTTAGTAGCAAAGTAATATGATAGTGGTGATAATGGTAGAAAAGGTAATAGTAGTAAAAGTAATGTTTTTGGTATTTTGTAGTGATGATAGAAATAGGAACGAGAAAGTAAATAAGCGAAGAACAATATATGAAAAGCTCGTAGGCAATGGATGAGTGATGGAGAATTATGCCGGATGCGGTTCATCATGTAACAGTCATAACCTAGGGTGACACAGAACTAGCTCGAGTTCATTGATATAATGTAGGCATGTATTCTGAATATAGTCATACGTGCTTATGGAAAAGAACTTGCATGACATCTTTTGTCCTACCCTCCCGTGGCAGCGGGGTCCTTATGGAAACTAAGGGATATTAAGGCCTCCTTTTAATAGAGTACCGGAACAAAGCATTAACACATGGTGAATACATGAACTCCTCAATCTACGGTCATCACCGGTAAGTATCCCAATTATTGTCATTTCGGGGTTAACGGATCATAACACATAATAGGTGACTATAGACTTGCAAGATAGGATCAAGAACACTCATATATTGATGAAAACATAATAGGTTCAGATCTGAAATCATGGCACTCGGGCCCTAGTGACAAGCATTAAGCATAGCAAAGTCATAGCAACATCAATCTCAGAACATAGTGGACACTAGGGATCAAACCCTAACAAAACTAACTCGATTACATGATAGATCCCATCCAACCCATCACCGTCCAGCAAGCCTACAATTGTATTACTCACGCACGGCGATGAGCATCATGAAATTGGTGATGGAGGACGGTTGATGATGACGATGGTGACGGATTCCCCTCTCCGGAGCCTCGAATGGACTCCAGATCAGCCCTCCCGAGAGGTTTTAGGGCTTGGCGGTGGCTCCGTATCGTAAAACGCAATGATTTCTTCTCTCTGATTTTTTTCTCATCGAAACTCAATATATGGAGGTGGAGTTGGAGTCGGAGAGGCAACAGGGGGCCCACGAGGTAGGGGGCACGCCCTAGGGGGGTAGGCACGCCCCCAACCTCGTGGAGAGACGGTGGCCCCCTGGCCTTCATCTTTGGCAGGTATTTTTCTTATTTTCTGAAAAGTGGCTCCGTGATGTTTCAGGTCATTCCGAGAACGTTTGCTCCTGCACATAAATAACACCATGGTAATTCTGCTGAAAACAGCGTCAGTCCGGGTTAGTTCCGTTCAAATCATGCAAGTTAGTGTCCAAAACAAGGGCAAAAGTGTTTGGAAAAGTAGATACGTTGGAGACGTATCAACTCCCCCAAGCTTACTTTGCTTGTCCTCAAGCAATTCAGTTGACAAACTGAAAGTGATAAAGAAAAACTTTTACAAACTCTGTTTGCTCTTGTTGTTGTAAATATGTAAAGCCAGCATTCAAGTTTTCAGCAAAGATTATAACTAACCACATTCGCAATAACGCATAGGTCTCAAGTTACTCATATCAATAGCATAATCAACTAGCGAGCCATAATAATAAAACAAGGATGACAACACTTTCTCAAAACAATCATAATATGATATAACAAGGTGGTATCTCGCTAGCCCTTTCTGAGACCGCAAAACATAAATGCAGAGCACCTTTAAAGATCAAGGACTGACTAGACATTGTAATTCATGGTAAAAGAGATCCAGTCAAGTCATACTCAATGTAAACTAACAGTAATGGATGCAAATGACAACGGTGCTCTCCAACTGGTGCTTTTTAATAAGAGGATGATGTCTCAGCATAAAAGTAAATAGATAGGCCCTTCGCAGAGGGAAGCAGGGATTTGTAGAGGTGCCAGAGCTCGGTTTTGAAACAGAGGTGAATAATATTTTGAGCTGTATACTTTCATTGTCAACATAACAACCAAGAGATGGCGATATCTTCCATGCTACACACATTATAGCCGGTTCCCAAACAGAATGGTAAAGTTTATACTCCCCCTTCGCCAACAAGCATCAATCCATGGCTTGCTCGAAACAACGAGTGACTCCAACTAACAAGAGTCCCAGGGGGAGTTTTGTTTGCAATTATTTTGATTTAGTTTGCATAAAGCATAGGACTGGGCATCCGGTGACCAGCCATTTATCTCGTGAGTGAGGAGCGGAGTCCACTCCTCTTGAGAATAACCTGCCTAACATGGAAGATACAGACAACCCTAGTTGATACATGAGCTATTCGAGCATATAAAACAGGATATTTATTTGAAGGTTTAGAGTTTGGCACATACAAATTTACTTGGAACGGCAGGTATCACTACAAAAAAATACACTTCCGTGATGATAGGTGTTTGTCATAGTAGGTCGCTTTTTTGTCATGCATGTACATCCATGACAAATTTATGACAAAATCAAGATAGTCATACATGTGCTGTCGTAGAAGTGTTCCATGACATTACCAAAATTATCATCACGGAAGTGTCCACTTCCATGATGATAAATCGCGCGTCACGGAAGTGCTTTCGTCAAGGGTGACCGACACGTGGCATCCACCGTAACGGAACGCCGTTAAGCTATCGGGTTGGGTTTTGGATCCGATAACCCGTTAACAGCCCTGACCAGTTGGGATTTTCCACGTGTAAAATCATCATTGGCTAGAGGAAACACGTGTCGGCTCATCATCGGGACAGATGTCATCCACTCACTGGACAGAAGGCGCCCATGATACATCGACACGTGGCACAGCCCAACAAGTTTAAATGGGCCGGCCCAACTAAAGGCCCACAAGATTTTGCGGACCAAAATGGTTCGGCCCAGCTGAAGGCCCACGAGATTTTGCGGACCATAATGGGCTGAACCAGCTAAAGGCCCACAAGATTTCGCGGGCGATAATGGGCCGGCCCAGGTAAAGGCCCACAAGATTTTTGTGTGCCATAATAGGCCGGCCGAGGTAAAGGCCCACAAAATTCTTGTGGATCATAATGGGTCGGCCCAGCTAAAGGCCCACGAGATTTTGCCAACATTAATGGGCCGACCCAGCTGTAGGCCCACAAGATTTTGAGGACCCTAGTAGGCCGGCCTGTTAACTGGCTGCCATGTTTTCGGCCAAATGCCGGCCCATATTTGATATGGTCTATTAATGGCCTGCCACGCTCCAGGCCTAATAGTGGCCCATATGAGATCTGGCCCGTTAAAAGCCTACCACGTTCTGGGCCAAATTACGGCCCAGATCAGGTCCGACCCTTTAAGAGGTTTTGGGCCTAATTATGGCCCATATCAGATTCGGCCCGTCAACTGGACACTATGATTTTGGGCCCACTTGCTAAAGGCCCACTTAGTAATTCGGCCTGATATTAGTTTTGGCCTATTAAGGGCTCGTTTAACATTTCGGCCCTATATTAATTTCAGCGTGTTAAAAGTCCGTCATATAGTTGGGCCTAACTACGGCCCGGTTTGCATCCGGCCTGCTCGCAGCCAATATCTGATTGGGCCAAACAAGGACCGAGACAATTTTTCGGCCTGTTAAAAGCCCGTGATTTGATTCGCACAATCATGCGCCGGGGTTCATTTCGGGCTACTGCCGGCCCGTGAGCTGATCAGCACGTTTCAGGCTCAACCTACATCGTGATTGCATGGCGGCCCGATTATGTACCGTAATTTTACGGTTTGGCCGGTTTACTGTGAAGACAGGATATATATACAGTAAAATAACTACAACATCATGAATAAGAAAAAACCTATACTATACAATAAAGAAATTAGGGCATATTACATCCACTGGGCATCAAAGTTCTCGACTATGATAATAAAGCACAAGCAGACAGCAGATTACATACACTGGGCATCAAAGATCGCCACCAGTGCAAATAAACACGCCGACAAAATAATATACAAAACCGACAGCACTTCAATAGAGTTCAAGAAAGGTTAGCCCTGCTGGGGAGTTGCAGCGCAAGCAGCTGAGCAAGATGATGAGACTGCTCTTGTTCAACACTTATATCTTTCTCACTCTGAAAGATAAACAAGCAGACAGATGACAGGTTTTGCACATAAAAGTATCAGTGCTGACAATTCATCACATTTATTACTGACGAATAAAGTGACACAGTTTAAATTTGCATTAACACAATATGGTATTGTTCAGGTCAAGACATGACAGGAAATGACATTGTGAAGGAGTTGGCAGCTTCACGACACCACTGGATTACAGATCAAGAACTCAAAAGTATCAATGGTTAGTGTGCTGTCAATTTATACCATTTCAGATTGGCAAATAAAGAGATGGTTTAAATAATAGTAGAATGATATGACATTTTTCATAGTTAAGACATTGCAGAATATGACATTGTGCTATAGTGGGTAGGTTCACCACACCACTGGATTACAGATGAAGAATAGAAGCATACATGTAGTGCAAAAGAAGATCACTTGCTCTGTATAGTTTAATTTACATGGTATGAAGAAGGAACTTGGTTGTACAACTAAAAACTTAAATTGAGAAAGGACGAACTTTTGTTTATGAACTACATATAATAAACTTTAAACAAGCAATTTGATGCAAACACCAAAAATAAATAGCTGTTGCAGTCATGCCTAACCAAATATATACAACAAAGTTTGAAGGCTTAAGATGGACAAACTTAAATTATTGGTGAAGACAGGCTCTATAAAGGCCTTGTCCATGCTGATGGGGGGGGGGCAATTCAAGAAGTTAACCAAAGAATCTTCTTCAAAAGCATTGCCTTTATTCTACATTTTGTTAAGAGTAAATATAGATGTGATAATATACAAAAAAATGGAGAATATTTAAGATAAGATGAAGAGTGATGCTACATAACCAAGTAGCTATAAATGTAAGTGCAGCAATACAGGCAAAAGGTACAGCCAAGAGCAATGCACAGCTAAACTTCTTCAGTACCAACCTTATGGTAAGAGTAAATATTTGGCATGAACAACTACCTGTCATTATAAGTGCACTAATAAAGGAAAATACAGGCAAAATGGAGGGCAAAGGAAAATAAGCTGCAGAGTGATGGTACATGAACAACTACCTGTCATTATAAGTGCACTGATAAAGGACAGCATGTACTTACAAGAACAATGCAGAGCTAAAAAAACATTGGCATTGGATATATTCTACACTAATGTAACCATTCATACAGATCAGATAATTTGGAGCGAACAATTGATAAGCACGCTATCATGCATACTGCTGTCACATAATGAACCAGGTATGTATGCAAGTACAGTGATACAGGACAACAGGTACTAACAAGAGAAAAGCAGCGGGCAGCATATTTGTGATATCTTGTCGTTCTTATCAAACCAGAATTCTTCTTCGAGCAGATTTCCTGCAAAAGAGATCCGTAAGGCACATGCGAAAAAGTAGAAGTTCAAATTGTCATGTGATTTCATAGACAGTACCTCATCCTGGGAACGAGACCAGTGCATAACAAGGTTTTTCCATTCAATGTCTTCTAAATTTAGCACAGGAGACTTCACCGGAAATTCGTTTATAGACTTGCCATCAAAGTGTGATTTCCTCAGGTAACACTGATACTGCTGCAATGCTTCCTGGAAAAGCACAAGCAAGCTTTGCTCGTCATGACTATCCAGATTGCCCCTCGCCTAGTTACAACAATGTAATGTAAATCATTGATGTGTTCAATCAGCAGAAAACAGGAAAATAATAGCCATGAATAAAAGCACTTACACGTAAGTTGGACAGGAAGATGTGAAAATGGTGTTTGTCTTCACAATAATCTTCCCATGATGGGAATATATGCACGCAGTCCCTAACAACATTGAAAGCATTGTATTTTAAACTGGGAATAAATGGAATGGGGTTCCAATCTGTAGGAATTGGCCATCTCTGCAGTTGGGATAGGTCTTCGGCCGGTGGACTTGCTGTACTTTTTGCTGGAGTGGGATTTTTCTGTGGTACAACTGGTGCTATGGCAAATGAAATCGGTATACCTTTTGCTGGAGTGTAGGTCCTGTGTGGTGGGGCTAGTGGTGTGGCCAGTGAAGTATGGGTACAGTCTGCCGGAGTCGGTCCTACGTTTTGTGTCACTGGTTGTACAGCCAACATAAGTGGGGTGCTGTCTGATTTCTCTGGCACCACCACGTTTTTCAAGGACTTTGCTGGTGCTCCTTCAGGTTCGGCAATCACCCTCTTCCTTTTTGATGTTTGATGCACAAGAACAGCATTTGAGTGGAAAAACATGGTATGATGACAGATGGAATATGTATTGATAATGGATGGGCATGGCATCTCGACATATATGATGAGTAAACTAAGCAGATGGTGGTGCAACAAAGTAGAAGAAATGCAAGACAACATATGCAAGATACCCGCAATCAATAAAACATTGCCAAATTAGAACAGGCACCTTGATGGGTGAATGGGACAGGCCATCTGCCTTTGACTCCTCGAGGTTAGAATAGTCATTAGGATGATATTCTGAACAAGAATCAACAGGTGGGGAGCGTATGAGTTTCATTGCATCAAGAATGGCACTCAATGCCTTGGTGCCAATTTTGTAAGTCATTGCAGTGTTTAGCTTCAAGAGTGGACTGCTGCTAGTGCAGCACAAAGCAGCTACATAGATCATAGTGTAGATATAACGGGAAAACCTTAAGCATCAGAGTAAAATCGGCAAAGTGGAACTTGCTGGAATATATGTGCTAGTATTGCCGGTATGGCTAGAAAGGCTTCGGATAGCAGCTCTCTTCAAGTGAAGGTGCGGTACTGTTAATATCAATGTAACTCTCAAAGGTGACACAGCTCCCCGCATTTCCTTGCTATTCTTATAGGATTCAAGTGGGCAGGCCACTACAAATCCTATTCCTATGTTTACAAGATCCTACGAATCAAAGAGGCTCAAAGTGTCCATCACAACCAACCGTATAGACCTCTACACTGCAAATGTCGCTGCTCATCTTCAGTACAAGGAACATACTGTACTACTATCATACTCCCTCCGTTCCAAAATATATGTCTTGGTAGAGATTTCCACTATGGGTCACATACAGATGTATCCAGGTACATTTTAGAGTGTTGATTCACTCATTTTGCTCCATATGTAGTCCATGGTGGAATCTATACAAAGACTTGTATTTAGGAACGGAGAGAGTACATATTAAACAAGAACGGAAGAGGAACATGGTAAAGAAGAGTAAGCAGATTTTGGATAATAAAATGTTGGTTGTGCAGTGCTCACACATGATGAACCAGAGCGCATTAAGAATGCAACTCCTAGCTGTCTCTCGACCATTTCAGGCGGTTGGATGAAGATCCTACGTCTCCTAACCCTTCTTCTTCCTCGTCTCTGATTCTTCCCATACAAAACACCGCACAGGCCGCCGGCCTGACCACCGGCCCCCACCGCCTGTGTTCCTCCGCCACCCCCCCCGCAACCCAACCCCCACCTGCGTCGAGTTTTCTTTGTTCGGCGAGGCCCCACAACCACCCGAGCCCCTTCGATCGCACCGGTGAACTCCGGCGAGCTCTGAAAAATCGACTGACCCAATTTTGAAGTTTAGTCTACTATGATTTAACTAGTGTGGAATATAAAAGGGGAAAACCATAAGCATTGCGAGTATGGTTTTGAGCGTGCCATGGCAGATCTGAAGGTGCAAACCGGACAAAGGAAACTTCGCAACCAAGACAAGAAATCAGAGTAAAGTAGTGGCGATCTATTTTCTTGCTGCGATAAATAAGTTGAGCATATACGAAAGAGTACCGCCTCTGGTGTGGCGCCGTGTACGCATCTGCTGAGAATTTGACGGTGCTGCAGTAGAGATGGCTGTCGGCGGCGTGGAAGCAAATCTAGGAGGGTAGACAGTGGCGGCGGGGCACGGTGGACGAGACGGTCGTAGGAGCGGCGCCGGCAAGGTGGACGATGGCGGGGATGAAGCGAGAGGACGGGATGCAAGGATCCCGGTCCAAAGCCGTGGATGAGAGAGGTCGATCTCTTGTACTAGACGGCGGCGTCGGGGTATCAGCTCTGGCATGGTGGAGGAGGACGGCGGTGGATGGGGTGGCGGACGGCGGCGAACGGAGGAGGGTGGGGTGGAGAGGGTGTTTTGGCACCCACGGAGTACGAATGAGAAAAAGGGAGGTAGAGAGGAAGGAGGAACCATGTATTCAGGGCGCGCTTGTCTCAAATGTGAGGAAATTTACAAACTTAGCCCCCGTTTCAAATTTCTACTACATCACAGCAACACTAGTCGGTTGGGGATAGGACGGTAATCTCGCATACACTGAATATTTGCCGACGAGAGTTTGTTTTTGGCGCCCACCGTGTATGAATATGAATCGGGGAGGGAGTCGATTTCGGCCGAGGACACACTGTGTTTTGGCGCCCACCGTGTATGAATCCGGGTGAGAGGCGGTTACGCCACGTTCGGGTGAAATTACAAACCTACCCCTATCGAAACCTATAGAAATCCAGCATATAGGCTTTGTGTGGCAGGGATAGGCAGTAGTGATTTCCATCTCGCAGATTTTGGTTTCGGGCGGTTACTGCGACTTTCCCCGCTTCGTTCAAATTTTGCAGAGTGCACGATTACCGTGCCAACTCAATTCGAATCCCGTTTGTATTCTATTTTTTTCGGGCGGCATCCATTTTCAATTGGAATTACATCCCTCCGGTCCTTTTTACTCTGCATATAAGAATTGTCTGAGTCAAACTTACAAAGTTTGACCATATTTATATGAAAAAATATCAACATCTACCATGATAAAGTTATACAACATGAAACTTTAAGTCATGACGCATCTATAATTGATTTCACATTGTGAATGTTGGTATTTTTTTCTATAAAGTTGGTCAAACTTTACGAGGCTTGACTTCAGACAAATCTAATATGCGAACTAAAAAGACCGGAGGGAGTACATTCTAATATATATATATATATACTTTCAAAAGCACAACAAAGAATTCTGCTCCTTTATATGTATAATATGATTTACAAATACAACGATCTCGAAATCTTAAGGTTGAATTCGAAATTTTTTAACCAAATTATGTTCTACTAAAATGTATGGATCAGTAATACCTACATATTAATTAACATAGATGTGCGTGAATTCATATGAGTATGCATGTTTGATAGATCAATTTTGTTCGAGTATGGATTACATGTATCATCATCTCGAATTCAAATATTTGAATCCCTTTTTTGTTCACTCCTTTCATGCCCATCTCTCTCGCATGCATGCTCCTTCAGGTAGCTATCACTCTCTTTTCTCCAGCTCACCCGCACGCTCACTTCATGTTGCTCCTATCCTCGCAAACATGGTCTCTCGACGTCTCCCTTGAGAAGTGTCACACTCTCCCTATCATTATAAATTACACGGTTTTCATTATCTCTCACGTCTCTACTGTTCTTTGGTATCACTCGGTACCTAAGCTTTCTTTTTCACCGTCTTTCTCTCTATGGGATTCTCTCACACACCCTATATGTCTCTACATATGACTCATACCACTAAAATCACTCTCTCTATCTCTCCTGTAGACACAACATTTGTTGCGGTCTCCTTTTCGTCTCCATCCCAGACTGACATTATTCATTTGTTACTGATCAGACAACCCCGACAACCATCTCCTCTCTCTCTCACACAGACACACACGCACAACTCCTACCACTAAAATGTGAATGGAAAACGAGATTTTGTTATACCCAAACAAAAAAGGACTGGAGGGAGTGATTGTTCTCACACGGACGCGACCTCTCATAGCGCAGGCATTGAACCGGCGCGCCGGCCAAGAGGGCCGCACTCGCTGCAGGCCCGGCTGAGCACGCCTCCTCGCCGCGTGCAACCAGCTTAAGACTGCCCCGCCTGCCTTCATTGAATCCGCGCGTGTGCCAGCAACACATCCTTCTACGAGCCGACAAGCATTTTAGAACACAAAAAATGACTAAAATATAATTAATTTACGCATGGTCTTGACTTGTTGTGCTCGCACTGGTAGCAGGAACTGGTAGAGGATTTTCTTTATTTATAACTCTCCTCACATTTTTTTGGCTTTGAAGTGAATCATGGTTGTGGACATTATGTATGAATGTGCAGATATCTGTGAACATGAGTTTGATGTGGAAGTTGAACTTGGAATGTCGGGCTTGCGCGTGAACTATACCATGTCCAATGCTTCGGCTGTTATTGTTTGGAAAGTAATTGCTGTTATTACATGACCCGAAAAAAACATTTTGTGCCACATCAATAGATGCACGGACATCACAACAGGCATGCTGACTGGATAAACATTTGAACCTAGCTATTATGAAGGAAATTTTGTATTGACAACAGTTTTAGATAGCAGGAGACGCCTAGCCTGCTCTACCTCTGCTAGCTTATTTCTGGCTTCTTCCATCTCTTCTTTGGCTTGGGTGAAGAGAGCATCTGATTGCTCTTTTTGCTTCTTCAGGAACTCAGCTACATTCTCAAGGGCTGCTACACGCTTTCTTTCAGCCTTTACTTATGCCACGAGGACACGAACAGCTGACGACTCCACCTGGCTTGTGTGTAATCCAACATCATATGGGAATTTGCACCTTGTGTCTAATCCAGCATCATTAGGGAACTGGCACCTTGTGTGTAATCCAGCCTCATTTTGGAAACATGATCTCGAGGTTGACCATACTTCCCTCCTCGCAGGAACTGCATCCTGACATGAAGTTACTTCTTTTTTAGATCAATACTCAGAGCAACCTAGATCCATTTAGTAGAAGCCATATAAACAGAACTCGAAGAAGTGAATTCAAAAGGAAAAAATAAATAAAAACAGACTACAAGGTGAGAACACCCACTTCCTACATCAAGCTAAAAACGAAAGCATTAGGACGATTAAGACTCTTCTTATTACACATCGAAGAACACCATGCTTAAGAGAAACAGAAACTACAACATATACACATCGAAGAACACGAGGCTACACGAAAGTAATTGAAAGGGTGTTACTTACCAAAGCTCATTTTACAGGTTCGGTGCAGCTCCTCTTTAACTTTCCACGCTCCTTGAAGATGTCCCGAATATCCCGTGTTTGATCTTCATTGCTCCTCTGCATGTTCGCACTCGTGGTTTTAAAATCTCAACATGGCAAGAAAAATATACTACTAGTAATACTCGCGCATCTTGTGGGCAACATTAAAGCACTCGTCTGCCATGTTAGAGCATCTCCAACAAGATAAACTACTCATACAAATGCATCTTGATGCATGCAACGCATGGGCATTTTGCTAGTTCTAAAAACCTTTCCATCATTTGCCACGCTACCGGTTGCAGATGAAAAACCTACCCAAGCATAGCGCGGTACAGGAGCGATGCACAATTACAAGCTGATATTCTGTTGGACAATGGAGGCTATAACCAATTACTTTTATGTGAACAATAGCAGCCAGGAAATTTGAAGGGTAGGTATATACAAAATTGGAACTGCACATGTACTGCTAAGTCATTCAATACACACATTACCAATCGAGGAGGAGAACGATGGTCGCGGCGGCCTCTGTGAGTCATGGTCAGCAACGGGAGTTAGTTCATTGTCCACGACGGTGGTACTTTTGCGCTTGGCGTCGGCTTCCGGGAAGCAGATACGAGACCGTGGAAGACGATGCTGGGGAAGAGGCTCCGTGTACGATGACGACGGTGGACCGGCTCCAGTGCGGCGTACGAGGTCGTCGATGAGGCAGATGCACTGCGGTGGACGAGTGCACCGATGTAAAGGGGAGGAGCACGAAGGCTGCAGTGCCGTGTAGAAGTCTATTTTGTGGTGGGGATAGAAATTGGGGAGTATTCAGGTGTACTACTCTGGGTGCCGGGGTGGGGTTGGCTGGGTAGGGTGAACCTGAAGTTACCAAAACAGCCCCGTACTAAGCGTCATCCGTAGGCCTGTTCTGAAGGCTATGATGGTAACTTCCCACTGCTCGAATCAGGGTCGCGGGAGATTTTCCCGCCGACCTCAAAATTTTGTGACACTGGACTCCCCGTGTGGCGTGTTGAGTGATTCGGCTAAGCAACTAGCGAGCAGTACTAGTAAACTCTGCATATTAGGTTTGACCGAAGTCAAACTTCCTAAAGTTTGACCAAGTTTATAGAAAAATATAAACATTTACCATAACAAATATGTATGATGTGAAAGTACATTCAATAATGAAACTAATGGTATTTATTTGTTATTGTATATGTTAATATTTTTTGTTATAAGCTTTCTGAGAGTTTACAAAACTTGACTTTGACCAATGCTAATACGCGGACTTAAATAAAAATTGAGGGAGTACACATTTGTTATCTTAGTTTGTAGTGAACTAATCATTTGTTGAAATTGTGAAATAAATATATTAGGCTATTGACTTCGAATGTAATGGTATATACAATTCAATAGTTACAATCATTGTCGAATCCCAAGATGTATACAAGGTCTATAGTACTTCACAACATGCTCAAACTCACATAATCCCAGTCAAATGAGAATCTAAATGCATTTCATAGTTATTACTTTGTAGGATGCAAAAAGAACAACCATAACTCTACATCAGCCATTATAGAAGCAACATTTTGACATATCCCAATGTGTGAATGAAACGTGAAGAGAGAGCTTTTGAAGATGGTGTAGATAGGGCGGGAAAGATTGTATGTATGTGGACGAGAGAGTAGGAGACAAACCTAACGAGACAGAGAGAGATAGAGAGAGAAAGAGAGAGGAAGAAGTTAGGTCTGTGAGAAAGATGCATACATGTAATATACATGAGATGCATGTGCATCTGGATTCTATATACGTGGAAGGAGAAGAGACAACATGTTTGATGAGAGAGCAGGAAAAACATGGACGAGAGGGGAAGGATCTCGTGGGTTGAGGGATTGACAATTTTGTGCGGGGGAGAGAGGGATTGGTAATTTTGTGCAAGAGAGAGAGAGAGGGTGGGGGAGGAGTCAGTCAGCCATCGTCACATCACCCTGCTTCCAAATGACCCCGCATTCTCTAGCACGGTGTGGTAGCCGTCTTCGATCTACTCGTTGCCCTCTTTGAAGATTGAGGTGTTGTGCATGTTGGGGTGCAAAGAAGCACAAGCGAGAGTGGTCACCGTATAACCTTGGATGGGGATGAATTGTGTGCTCGGGGGAGTGTGTGTGTGTGTGTGTGTGTGTTGTGCTGCATGTGTCTGTGTGTGTGTGTGTCAGATATTGAGAGAAAACAAACCTAAGGAGAGAAATGGGTATTCACGAAGAGACTGTGCGGGCCTTGAGGTGGGCAGGGGCCGGGTGAGGGTGTCAAAATGTGCGCGTTGATGCATGTGTTGCATGCGACCGTGCGAGGGACGGACGAATCGAGAGAGATGGTTGTTGTGTTATGGATACTCCTCTCTCTCTCTCTCTCTCTCACACACACACACAAGTAAACTAGAAGACCATTCTCTCATGTATACACAACATCTCCACATTGCCCTTCATTTGTCTATGTCTCTCTCTCTCTCTCTCTCTCTCTCTCTCTCTCTCTCTCTGTCTATGTCTCACTCATGCACGATCATTTGCACATTCACACCTCTCGATGTCTGTATCACACGCACACCGTCTCCACATTGCCCTTCCGCCACAACACACATGGACACATACACATGTTCTCTCTCGGTCACACACACAAAATCAGTATTAAAAAAAACTAGGGCGCACCTAAAATGTCCAAATCCAAATAAACACGAACTGGAGCTAAATTCAAATATATGGAAATATTGAAGTGTCAAGAACTTTCACAGGAAAAAAATTGAGTAATATTCAAGGATTGTTTTCACACACACAAAAAGGTTCGGTGGATGTCCTTCGAGCGCGACACGGTGACGCACCGTTCGATCGACCGCGCGGCCGCGGTTCACGTGCTTGCACAGGATTCCGTATCGTGGCCGAGGTACTAAGGCTGGTCATAATGGGCAAGAACATAAGCTAGTAACTAATAAAAGCGCTGCCTAAGTCTAATGTTTACGTGTACTAGTACGGTTTTCTTTTAAGTTTGACCAACCTTATATATAAAACTAAAGTAAGCTCCCACACGCGCACGCATCAATATGCCACCGCCGCCGTTGCGCATGCCGGCTCCCGCCTGCTCTGGCCAACAATTTCTCGCCCATCACTGCCGTGTCGCCACCATCCATGTGCCATGAAGCCGAAGGCTCGCCCGCTCACGTCGTCTGCAGTCCCTCCTGGCGATGCTGCCGCGCTGCCAAGCACGCGAGCAGCTGGTGGAGCCGCGTCTATGCACGCAGCGTACGAAGAGGAGGACGAGCGCGTGCTCCAGCACGTCGGCGAGGAGGAACTAGCGTGTCATTGTCGTCTCCGCCCGTGTGGAGGAGGCGCGCATGGTGGCTGTTGCGGCGGAAGCCGGTCGCACACGCGTCGAGCCCGCAAACCGGGTGCGGACGCAGAATCTACCTTCGACCTTGAATGCCACGTGGATCCTGCAATCTGAAGGAGCAATTTGGGTCAGTCGACTCATGTGAGCCGTTTGATGCAACATGGATGGCTAGAAGGGCTTCTTCCACCTCTTCTGTCGTCTTCTTCCTTTGCTCCGTCGAACTTCTTTCACAAATCGACTCACCCAAATTATACTACTAGTACGAACATATTAAGTACAGTAGGAACACGAAGATACGAGTAGTAGTACCAACTGCGAGAAGAACAGTAGTAAGACATAGTACTAGTACTATTGTACGTACTAAAGAGTTAAAATAACGAGAAAGAACATAAACATAGTTCTGCTGGGGCCTCAGCACAGCACACCCTTGAAAATAAACTAATAAGCAACTAGTCCGCTTGACACTGCAGTAGAACCAGCATGAGCGACGGCACTGCCACCTACTTGGAGTCCGAGTCCACGTCCTCGACTTCGTCCTCGTCCCTCTTCCTCTTCCTCTTCGCCGACGCTTCTTTGCTTGAACTGGACACTGGGATCTGCTTCTTCATCCAACCCTTGTAGATATTTAAACAAAGGTAGGCATCCATTGCTGCGGACAGCATGTGATCTTCATCTAATGTCTTCGACTCCCATGCATGATGAAACTCGTGATGAGGTTTCTTCAGTTTAGCGTACAAAGGATCCATCATGGCTGCTGCCAGGGTCAGCATTGAAGGTTGAGAGGAGGACACCAGGCTTGCCTTCTGGAGATCAAAGGGCTGGCCTACAACGAGACCTATCCGACGTAGGACGTCACTGTCGTTCTTAAAGCCTACAGTAACGAATTTCACTCTTTTGTCCTTGAGGAAGTTCTTAAAATCCTGGCACTCAATGTCGGCATGGCATATGTGGTAGACCAAGCAAATGTTATGTACGCAAACCTGGATCATGGCGGGCTTCTTCCTCTCTTCGTCCTTTAGATCCTTCTCTTGTCCCAGGACTGTGGTGTACTCAACATCTAGCCCAGCAACCCACTCATCCGTTGAACTGTTGAACCTGCGTAGGAAGCGAGCAAGCCATGCTTTCACCGTCTCGGATCCACGTGTGTAGATGACGATGAACTGATCGCCGGTGATGGCTCTAACCTGGTACTCAGCGGCGACCATGGAGATTTGGGAGGCCATGGATTTTGGAGGAGGGTTAGGAGAAGTTGAACTATTGTACCCCGCAAAAAAATACTAGGAGTGAACTAATGTGAAAGGGCGGGATGACTGGGAGCGAACTGTTGTAAGGTAGAAGACAGGGACGAGTAGGGCGTGCGAACGGCGTGGGGTTGCTGGCTTGCCCGGTGGATAAACAGCTGCAAGCCCCCAAAGAGTTCTCGAGAACTATGCGGGGCCCACTAGATGTCATGTCTACTAGACCCATATCGTAGGCCTGATGGTATAGCTTCTGCCTATTCGCATGCCATGCCAGCGCGTGGATGTAACTTCACTTAATTCCGTCAAACATCGCGCCTCCCACGACCTTCGCCTCCCTCGCGCGGTCGTGCCCTTTGAGACTTCGACCGGCTATAAATGAGCAATTTTTTTTGCCTTTTTTTAGACAAGCAAATTTTTTGCCTACTCCGCATGCATGATACTCCCTCTGGTCCTTTTTACTCCCGTCAACCGTTTGCAAAGTGTTTGACCAAATTTATACTTTTTTTGAACACCACCTTATATTAATTAACCAGCCACACCAGTACACTCATTCGATACAATATTCACCACACAGGGCGGTATGTTATTTACAAGAATACCATCTAATCTATTGTCAAAGCTATACTTAGCGATTAAGTGTGCCACCTTATTGGCCGAACGGCTAATCTTTGACAATTGAAGATTGTTGATCAACTTCGAGATGCTCAACGCTTTCATCTTCAGGTCACGCATAGCAGACCTGTCAACGCTTTGATAGGCATCAATGAAATCCCACGACCAAATTTATACAAAAAATATCAATATCTACAATACTCCCAAAACACTTAGGCGTGGTGCATTAACTTCTACCTCGTTTCTTGTTTCTTGACATATCAACCAATAGGAGATGTGGGTGTGCATGCTTTTAATGACTTGAGACTACCAAACACGACATGCAGTGGTTAGTTCATTGCATGCAATGCTATTAATTATCAAATAAACATTAAGATCTCTCGTTTTCCCCTCCTCCTTGGTCACAGTGCACAATCTAAGATGACTTTCTCACCTAGATGGAGGGAGTACTGATTATAACGAGTACTCCCTCCTTCCATCTATATAGGGCCTAATGCATTTTTCAAGACCGCCTTTGACTATTGATAAAATTAATACTACATGACATGCATAATGTGAAAATTATATCATTGAAAGCTCCTTTCACATACGAATTTGATGATGTGCTTTGTGTAAGTTGCATGTCATATATTATTGCTCTAACATTTGGTCAAAGTTAGCCTCGAAAAACGCATTAGGCCCTATATAGATGGAAGGAGGGAGTATAAGAACTACGTTTTATAATGAGTGTAAAAATATTGATTTGACATTGTGAATGTTGACATGTTGTGGAATAGTTTTTGAAGTCTGCAAAAGTACTCAACTAGTGATGTCGTTCTCCACAAAAAAATGTGTTTACCAATGCATGCATGAACTCTAGTTACTCTAACCCCCCTCTCTTCTTTAATTCTTTGCCACATCAGCATGTTTGCTATTCCCATGTGCATGATACCAGCTAAGATACCACCATTATGGCCAGCCTTAATCATCGCATGCAATAATTTAGTGCACCTTGAAATATGAACATGTGTGGGGCGTGTTTGTTTTTAATGACTTGAGACTATACCTAGCCCGACATGCAAGATGACTTATTATGCACCGTTCCCAATACCTGCAAGAAGCCCGTTCATCTCTAAATTTTTTCCTCTCCATGTGTGGAAACAATATGCCTGCCAAACTCTCCTTCTCCCTCCGGCGGTCCCACCACTCCACCCCGTGTGAAAAAATCTGCATGCATGACTCTCCTCCCCCCACGCTCATCCAATCCGTTGTGACCAGCAATATTTCCACCCCTTCGCTCCCCCGTAATTTACTCCAACAAATATGCCCATGTAGCTGTTACTTAACTGCAGGTTCATTCGGTCACTGACATATGGGCCGAACAGGGGTCTGGTCCACATGTCAGTGACGCAACTGGACCGGCAGTTAAGTCAGTGCAGCTTAGTCCATATCTTACATAGGTGTGCCATTGCTCGCTATAAATATTGCGCCTCCCATGACATCGCTGTCTCCTCCCCCTCACGTTCACGTTCATCGCTATCTCCTCCCCCTCCCTCTCACGTCGACCACCATGGCATCGCCCCACCCAAGCCCTAGGAGCCCCTCGCTGCACTGCGTGGACGGTCACGCGTCGCCGTTCCGTTCCTCGCCGCCACTAGTCGAGGAGGACGCGTCGGTGTTCTGCTCCTCGCCGCTACGCGACGCGTCGCCATTCCGTTCCTCGCCGCCACTAGTCAAGGAAGACGCGTCGGCGTTCCGCTCCTCGCCGTGACGCGTCGAGGTAGACGCGTCAGCATTCCCAATCTCGCCAGCACGCGCGTCGGAGGACGCGCCGGCTTCCCGCTACGAGGAGAACGCCGCGGCACCCGCCGAGCCCCCCAGCCTTGAGGAGCTTTGGAAAGAAATGGATGTCGCCTTGTGGGAGGCTTTGCCTCCAGCAGAGCGCGCCAAAATAGAGGCAGAGAAGAAGGCCGAGGAAGAGAAGCGCACCGCGGAACAAGCTGCTTGGGAGGCCTATGTCGCGTCCGAAAGAGTCAGGCAATTGGCTCTTCGGCAGAAGGCTCGTGCGAGGGCCATGAGGGTGGCGGAGAACGCCCATGCGGACGCCCTAAGTACAGTCGGGCCCAAGCGCCTCATCTAGGCTTGGCGGTACGTGGACCGGGTGCATGCTTCCAGCGAGGAGTACATGTTGGCGCCGGATCACCACACCGGTGAGATCGCGCTCGCCTGCCGGCATGCCGCTAATCAGCACCTCGCGAGTTGCGAGGCTGAGGAAGAGGCGTTGTGTCGGCGCGCTAGGAAACGGCCGCGCACCAGGGCACTCGTGGCGCGCCGCAAGCGCTCCTATGAGCGTCGTGGCTTTTAGGAGGAGTATAATTATTGTTTCGTAAGGCGATCTCATTAGTTTTGGGACGCAAATGATAAATCCCGAACATTCAGGAATTTTTAGCATCCTTAATTAAGTATGTAAAAGGGAAAGTTTGGAAACCTTGTGTATTCATACGCATTTTGCAAGTACGTGCATATAGCACAAACTTTACTATATACTATCGCAGGAAAAGAATTCTATGAGATCGGGTCTCACGCGAGACCCATCCTGATGGATGACACGTGGCATTCACAAATCACAAAGCATCCCCCACCCCCACTTAAAATCAGGGGGGAGATTAGATGCTTTGTGATTTGTGAATGCCACGTGTCATCCATCAGGACGGGTCTCACCTGCTAACCGTGAGACCTGGTCGCATATAATTTTTTTCCACTATCGCACTACATGTCTCTCTCGGTATATGCTTGCAGACTGTGCTACTCCCTCCGTCCAGGTCAATAAGTCATCTTCGGTTGTGCATCGTGACCAAGAAGGAGGGAAGACTTATACACCTAGACGGAGGGAGTACTAGTATTACTTATGTACATGCAAATGCACGTTTTAACATTACGATGCGGTTTTTGTAAAAGTAGAAAAACAACACTAGTCAAGCTTGTGAAACGATTCAATGCAAAACAAATGCAAAAATGCTCGTTTGATTGTTTACTTTTAGCTTCCTTCTTTGTGGTTATTTCTCTAGCGTACTTTGTACGGAGTATCTCACTGGTTGGAAAGGCATGCAAATTCCCAAACTGCTTCCTACACCCTGTATCTCACTAGTTGCCGGCGTTGACGTTGTCGCCCATGTCGTCAAGGATGAGGTTGCCGAGGTCGGGGAAGAAGTCATCGTTCGCAACTAATCATGTGGACTAGCATAGTAGTAGGATACAGAGTAGAAACATGAATTTTACCATGATTTCGAATAGGAAGGACAGAAACACATACGGTGCAACGGGAGCAGCACCGTTGGTGTTGAGGTTGTCGCCCATGTCCAAACACCACGTAGACACGGTCTTTGAGCACGGTTCGTAGTCGTTCCACGCTCGGGCATTGAAGTTTGTAACTATTTTAGATTAGAATATACTACTCCTCCGGTGCTAGTAGTAGAGCAGAGTCCTACTCTACTACTCTACTCAAGCAAGTTAGGGCATAGCATTGTAGGGAGTACTAGTACTGTGATCACTCAAGCAAGTTGTCTGGCATCGACATGACCCTACACTGCTGGTATGTGTCTCGTAAGTCAAGCGGCGTGCTGTAGTCATCATCACCTGTCCACTTCCCGCAGCACATATTCGCTTCTCCATCTTTGTCCACACATAATCTCATCCAATCTTCCATCCCCGCTAAGGCGCCTCCCCCCTCGTCAGAAACCCAAGCACTAACAATGGCAGAACCGAGCAGCGTCCGCCGAAAGAGTGGCTGGAATTCGCTCCCCACAGAGGTAATCAAGCTCATTGTTTCGCATGTGGACAATCTCAGTACCATGCCGCTCGCCGCGTGCTCGTCAGGGCTGTACCGTTTACTCAAAGCCCTCAGGCCAGAGCTTTTTAAGCCAGCTCCTTGCTTGCTGATGCCACCTGATCTTCAGAAACGGCGTGTCACGCAGAATAACGACCGTAGGGTGGCGAGCATCAACCCCCTTGACTGTGATCCGATCCCCGTCAGCCTCAACTACATTAACGGTATGTACTGGGTCGGCATGAACACGTCTTGGATGGTGCTCGTCGACAGTCGCGGCAGTTGGATGCTCGTGGAGGTCTACACCTGGCGATTGATCCCCCTTCCTTCAATTAACACTGCACTACTTTGGCACCGCGGCCCAGAATACTCGGAATCTTACAGTAGCCAACATGATACCAAGTTTGATTTGCTCAAGGTTGTAATCTGCCAAGTGCCCACAGGATCTGCGAATTATAAAGACTTCAGGCTAATTGCGTCCTTCAACCGCGGTCTCGCCTATCTGACAGGTCACTGCGGTAAGTGGATAAATCTACACGTCCATCGCAGGATCATACATCCTCCATGGTTCTCTGATGCCATTGAACACAAGGGCTTCATTTATGCTATCGACTCCTTCTATGGTTGGACGTATTGCTGGCATACTCCATTCATCGCTACAAATGGTTGTTACAGCAGTATGTTACTTTCCTATGACATCATGATGGCTTACTTATATTACTGTCAACATTTGCTGAAAAAATATTCATGCTCATAACATGCTGTTCTTAAGATTGACTAAACCAAGAGCCCCTTTTTATTTGACTCCAACTTGATATGATGTTGTAGGCCGCCTGGTGTCCCTACCCTTCCTAATCCCAGAACCTTTCAAAGAAAAGCGGCATGGCATTTGCAGGTGGTTCCTGGCTCGATTAGACGACGGCGAAAGATTGATGATCGTTCGCACGTACCGGACGTGTTGTTTCACGGAATACAATCACAGCCACTGCAAGGTCTTTGAGCAGGATCCCAGCTTCTCTGGGCCTTCAGGAATTTTTGACTGGAGGCTTGTAAGTAGCCTTGGTACACGCTCTCTATTTGTCGGACTGAATTATCCAATTAACCAAGAGATAACCGACGGCAAGGATCATGATGGCAGCGCGGTTTCGTTCATCAGGAAAAACTGTGTGTACACAGCGTACCATACGTCTCTGCATGCACCATACCCTGATATCTGTCGCCACGCTCTGCAGCCCAAAGTAGGAGAGAGGGTCGCAAGTATCAGACTTCGACCTGCTGGCTGGAGTGTCCCCCATCAGGCACCCATCTGGTTCAAGCCGTCAGCCAATCTCCACAGCTTAATAAATAGTAACGTCTAACTGAGCCAGTTAGTTAGATGCGTACACTTGGTGTAGTAGGATCTTTATTTAGTTTGATGCATACACTTGTTCTTTTTTGGTAGCCCTTTTGTAATGATGGCTGATGTTTGGTTTGGAAGAGAGAGCTGCGTCTTCACTCTTCTGGCCTGCTTACTGCTTCTCTTGCACCCCCAGCCCTGGTTGCTGCTGCTGCTATTTTCAATGTACAATCAATAGTGTATTTCGTCTGTTGGTTGAATAAATGTGTTGTTAGAACAACGAACACAATGTTTTGGAAGTCGTTGCACGGTTCGATCCTTTAGTGCCCCGTACCATACGTAGCGCATACTATTTATCGTACGGAACACATTTTTTTGAAACTCGGAACACATTTTCCACTTGTTGATAACATGCAGCCCACTGATGAAGGCCCAATAGAGAAGCCCATAATTAACTGGAAGGGAGGCTCTCACATGAATCCGGCCCAGGTACATGCTCATGGTCTCCTAAACATAAATAAGTAAATAAATAAATAAAGCTAAATGCTCATGCACCAGTTCTTTGGGAAAATAGGTAGCCCAGTATTTCTTTTTGAAGAATACCCAAGCTAGGCCTATTTGTTTTCTCCGAATTACTGGGCTGCAAATCTTTCATTCCGGCCTAGCTTAAGAGTATGGTCAATGTCTATTAAAAGTAATATCAAAAGGGGTTGAAAATTCCAAAAAATTTATAGCAAATGGGATATAAGTTTCTTTTTTTGTTTTTGTTCTTCACTGATGTCTTATACGTATTTCATTGGATTTAACATGACATAGTACTAATTTATTTTTAAATTTGTTTTATTATGTCTATTAATTTTTGGATTAAGAATATTTCTTTCCCCAGCAAAAATTTGCGAATTGTCAAAATTTCCCACATACTTAGTTAATTTTTTGACCCTGGTACTGACCAGAAAATGGCCATCAATTCTAAAAATGGAAAACGGGCTGCAATAAATTCCATATAAATTAGAAAATGAGTACAAGTTATAAAAATAATAGCAAATGGGATGTACACGCCACTGATTTCGAGGCTGACTTGTTTACGCAAGGCTTTGTCAGTGAACACACGATTCTAGCAGCAGTTAGTGTTGGATGTCCATCCAACGGCCGACGTGCTTCTTCAATCTCTGATCTTCCTGCTCCAGCCGCCTAAACTAGCGCCGGCGGGACTACCTGCTCCCTCCTCTTGTGGCCCGCTGTGATGCCGCGCAGGCTTCCCCAGCCCACCCTACTCCCTCCGCTGGCCCGGCCGCACGCAATCAACTGCCTCCTTATTACGCGAAAAAATGATTCCTCCCACTAACATCTGGGGTGCACCTGTTGGGAGGCTAACCTGTGGGCCTACTAAGTTGACGTGTATGCAGGGCTTGTCAACTTAGTCAACAAACAATTCTAGCAGCAGTAACCGTTGGATTTGAATCGAACGGTCCTGATGCTTCTTCAATCGCTGCTCTTCTTTCACCAGCCGCCCAAACCAGCGCTGCGGAGACCTCCTGCTTCTGCCTCCAGTGGCCGGCTATGCTGCCGATGAGGCCTCATCGCCCCTACTACTCCCACCGCTAACCAGGCCCTGCGGCGACGGCAGCCTAACACCGCAGCCGAACCAGTGAACCCTCGTACTCCTCTCCGCGTGGGCATCCACTGCCGCGTCTTCCCGGCTCCGCGTCATCCCCTTCCTAGGCCTCGCCGTCGTCCACCGCCTTGGTGCTCTCAGCACGGCGTGGTCAACGTGGTCAACAACATTCCATCGGAAGAGTACTGTACGTGGAGAGGCTGACAGCTGGGTCCACAGCCACAGCCCAGTTTTTTTGTGATTTGCCAAGTAAGTCACTTTTTCAGGCCTTTTGGGCTGCAAATCTTTCTAGACGAGGAGAGCTTTAATTCGACTAGCAGAGAAAATGGCCCATCAGTAATGAGAAATGGGTTGTACATTTTTAAAACACATCAAACCGGCAATTAGTTTCAAATATCTTTTCTTAATTTCGAGATTTGAAATTACATTAATTTTTATGCGTGGAGAATTTGTTGGATTTTATATTGATATACATTTATTTTTAAAATCAGTTTGAATTTGAGTCAAAATTTCGGAATTAAAAACAGTTTGGACCACACCGAAATATGCAAAATTTCGTATAATTTTTTAACCGTGGCCACAATATGGGCTGTAATGCTAACAAAAAGAATATGGGCTCCAAAAAAACCTTAATAATTAGCAAATGGGCTGTAAATTATTAGAAATAATGGCAGATGGGCTGTATGCTGTTTTCCACAGATTTGAGGCTTTCCTAAAAAAAGGTTGACGCACAAGCAGTGACTGTTGGATGGCCATCCAACGGCCGTCGTGCTTCTTCAATCTCTACTCTTCCTGCTCCAGCCGCTCAAACAGGCGCCGGCGGGACTGCTTGCTCCCTCCTCCCCGCGGCCGGCTCTGCTACCGCGCAGGCCTCACCGCCCCACCATACTCCCATCGCTGGCTTAGCCATCCCTCTATTCACCCACACCTGCTGTTATTCTCCGGCGACGGCAGACGAACCAGTAAACCCTCGTACAGTCGTACTCCCCTCCGCGTGGGAAACAACTGTCAAGTCTTCCCCGCCTCCGTGTCGTTCCCTTCCTAGGCCTCACCGTCGTCCACCGCCCTGGTGCTCTCGGCGCGGCCTGGTCAACGCGGTCAACGACCGACATGCATCTGAAGTGGACTTTACGTGGAGATGCCGACAGCTGGGTCCACGGCCGCACGCAAGGAAATGCCTCCTTATTACGCGCAAAATAATGATTCCTCCACCTGACATCAGGAACCCACCGAAAGGGCCTCTGTATTTCGCGAAAAAAACATTACCGCCGCTGACAGCTCGGACCCACCAGCTATATCTTCACACGAAAGGAAGTGCCTCCTTATTATGCACAAAAAAAATGAATACTCCCCCTATTAGCTAGGACCCAATATAGTGGTAGGCTGACTTGTGTGCCTACTAAGTTGACGGGGACGGAGGGCTAGGTCAACTTAGTCAATATGCATGATTCTAGCTCCAGTGACCGTATGATGTCCATCCAACGGCTGTAGTGCTTCTTCAACCACTGGTCTTCTTGCTCCGGCCGCCCAAACCAGCGCCGGTCGTGCCTTGTGCTCCTGCCTCCCGTGGCCGGCTGCGATGCGGCAGAGGCCTCACCGCCCCTACTACTCCCACCGCTGGCCAGGCCATCCCTCTACTCACCCACACCCCTTGTTATTCTGCGACGGCAGCCTCACACCGCAGTGAACCAGTGAACCCTCGTACCCCTCTACGCGTGGGCATCCACTGTCGCGTCTTCCCGGGCTCCGCGTCGTCCCCTTCCTAGGCCTCGCCATCGTCCACCACCCTGGTGCTCTCAGCGCGGCATGGTCAACGTGATCAAGGAACGGCTTCCATCGGACGTGGACTGTACGTGGAGAGGCTGACAGCTGGGTCCACGACCGCAACAGCGAAGTGCCTCCTTATTACGTGCAAACTAATTATTCCTTCACCTGACAGCGGGACCCACCGGATGGGCCACTATATTTCACGAGAAAAACGTTTCCCCCTGACTGCTGGGACCCACCAGCTACATCTTCACAGGCAAGGAAGTGCGTCCGGGCAAAAAAACGATTTTCCCCCAGACTGCTGGGACCCACCAGCTACATCTTCGCAGGCAAGGAAGTGTCTGACAGTCGGGACCCACCTGGTCGAAGCATACGTAGCATTGTCATTCTGGTCATGAACGTGTACGTACATACTGGTCGATGTAGAGGCGCGCACGTGTCGTAGTAGAGGCGCGCAAGTAGCATTTACACGTACGTACAGCGGCCAGGGTGCAAGAAAGAAAATACAGCCACATGACGGGGTCTCGAACGCGTACTCGCGCATACGTACGGCCAGGGCTCGTGTACATGGCTGGGTCAGAACAGAGAAATAGTGTCGTCGTCGTGTTCATGGGGAGGCAACGGAATGCGTCGTGTTCATGGGGAGGCAACGGAATGCGTCGTGTTCATCGGGAGGGCTTGGACGGAACAGGCGATGGAAACGAGGCCTGGCGTACCGCAAAACGGAGGAAACGGCCTTGTGTTCGATCGGCCACGTTCTAAACGGGATCCTGTTGATCGGGAGGGGTTTGGCATACCATAAAACGGAGGAAATGGACCTCCTACGGTCGAAATGGGGGTCCTGTTGATCGGGAGGGGTGTGGCGTACCGCAAAACGGAGGAAACGGACTTGTGTTGGAGCGCCACGGTCGAAACGGGGGTCCTATTCATTGGGAGGGGTGTGGCGTACCGCAAAACGGGACTCCACGGGATACTGTTCATCTCCACCGTCGACCCCCTCCAGCCTCCATGAGCTACTGTTCATCCACCGTCGACCTCCTCCAGCCTCCACCTGCGACTGTTCATCCACGGGCTCCTGTTCATCCAGCCACCACCGCGCGCTACTCCACCGGCTACTCTTCAACCAGCCCTCTCCATGGGCTCCTGTTCCACCACCCCTCCATGGGCTACTGTTCATCCTGCCCTCCACCGTCTACTGTTCATCCTGCCCTCCACGTGGTGGTCCTGTTCATCTAGCCCTCCACGGGGTCTTGTTCATCCAGCCCCAACCGGCTCGATCGATCGGGGTCCTGTTCATCCAAAGGCAACACCACGGGGGCCTGTTCATCCACCCCCACCGGGAACTGTTCATCCAAACCCCCCCCCCCCGCAACGCTCACTTTTCATCCATAGGCAGCATCGATCGGCTTCAGTTAGCAGCAGTAGCGAAGGAATCGCTCGATCGGGTTCAGTTAACAGCCATCGATCGATCGCTCGGGTTCAGTAACGCGTAGCCTGCAGTGCAATCGCTCGGGTTCAGTTAGAGCCCAACGCCTCGCTCGGGTTTAGTTAGAGCCAACGCCTCGCACACACGCGCGTACGTGTACGTGAGAAATGTGCATCGCTCGGCCCCCAACCTCCCACCCTAACCGGGAACTCCTTGAAATTTTCCTCGCCCTCGCTTCTACCACGGTTTTTCCGTCATGGACGGCCCAAAGAATGTCATGCAGCTGCGTCTCCGGCCCGCCCAAGACGAAAAGCCCATTTTCAGTCATGATTTTTTGTCATAGAAGTAGGAGCCCACCACATCTATGATGATACCGGGGTTTGTCACAATTATCGTCATAGAAGTGTCATATGTATGACAGAAAAAAATTTCGTTCAACCCAAAATGTCATGGATGTGTCTTTTTTTATAGTGTATATACCGTATATAGGTAGGTATAGTGGACTCATGTGGAATAACTTTGGGGTTTAAGGAGTTTGGATGCACAAGCAGTATTCCCGCTTAGTACAGGTGAAGGCTAGCAAAGGACTGGGAAGCGACCAGCTAGAGAGCGACAGCAGTCATGAACATGCATTAAAATTAATCAACACTGAATGCAAGCATGAGTAGGATATAATCCACCATGAACATAAATATCGTGAAGGCTATGTTGATTTTGTTCCAACTACATGCGTGAACATGTGCCAAGTCAAGTCACTTAAATCATTCAGAGGGATACCACCCTATCATACCACATCAAAACCATTTTAATAGCATGTTGGCACGAAAGGTAAACCATTATAACTCATAGGTAATCAAGCATGGCACAAGAAACTATAATCTCTAATTTTCATTGCAAACATGTTTATTCATAATAGGCCGAATCAAGAACGATGAACTAATCATATTTACAAAAACAAAAGAGGTTGAGTTCATACCAGCTTTTCTCATCTTAGTCAGTCCATCATATATCGTCATAATTGCCTTTCACTTGCACGACCGAACGATGTGAACAATAATAATAGTGCACGTGCATTGGACTAAGCTGGAATCTGCAAGCATTCAATAAACAGGAGAAGACAAGGAAATATGGGCTCTTTTGTCAGATCAACAATAATGCATGTAAGAGCTTTTTCAACAATTTAATCATGGTCTTCTCCTATCGACCCCCAAAGAAAAGAAAAGAAATAAAACTATTTACACGGGAAAGCTCCCAACAAGCAAAAGAAGAACATGAAATCTTTCTGGGTTTTCTTTTTAATTACTACTACAAGCATGGAAAGTAAACTAATTAAAAGCTACAGATAATTTTTTTGTTTTTCTTAAGGTTTATTAAACACACAAGAAGAAAGCATAAAAAGGAAAATAAACTAGCATGGATGATACAATGAAAAAGTATGAGCACCGACATCTAGCAATGAGTGTGTGAGCATAAATGTAATGTCGATGAGAAATACGTACTCCCCCAAGCTTAGGATTTTGGCCTAAGTTGGTCTATGGCCACGGCTGGCCTGACGGATATCCATAATAATAGTTGTTGGGGTCATACTGGGATGCAGCAGCTATCGCCTGCTGAGCTACGTCGTGGCGACGGGTGGCCTCCTCTCTCCTCTCGTACTCATCTGCCTCCTCTCTGGTAATAGTATATCCTCCTCTTGCCTGATAATCAAAGAAAGCAGGAGCAGGGAGAGTAATACGGACAGCACGGCATCTGTCAAAGATTAGTCGATACTGAAGAGGTGATTCATTCCTCTCGACAAACCGGTGGTGAACCATGGCATTAAAATCTAGATAGGCAGGAGGTAATTCAATATCATCTTCACGTACATCTATACCAAGAAAATTAGCTATGTGGGTTGCATAAATTCCACCAAAGAAATCTCCATTACGTCTATTAAGATGCAACCTACGTGCAACAATGGCTCCCAAATTATATGATTTGTCTCCTAACATAGCACTCCTAAGAATACTAAGATCGGGGACACACATGTGACATGCCTCATCTTTACCATTTATGCATTTACCTATGAAGAGAGCAAAATAATGTATAGCAGGAAAGTGAATTCTCCCTATGGTAGCTTGTGTAATATCTCTAGATTCTCTCACAGTTATATTATCAAGAAAATCTCTAAATTCAGATTTGCGAGGATCCCTTATACTACCCCATTGTGGAAGTTTGCATGCAGTGGTAAAATCCTCTAAGTCCATGGTATAAGATTTATCATAAAGATCAAACAGGACAGTTGGAGAATTACGTGAAGTTGAAAATTCAAACCTCCTCACAAAGGAGCTAGTGAGATCATGATAATGACTGCACTTCTCTTCTTTGAAGCTCACGAGATCAGCGTTACGCAAATATGTGTTGAATTCTTCTTTTATTCCTGCTCGATCCATAAAATTTTCAGAAGGACACTCACAAGGATGCACTGGAGCGTCTCTTGGTGGCTCTTCGTCAGCATCACGCATTGCAAGCCTGGGTCCTTGCTTCTTTGAAGAACCACCTTGGAACATTTTCCTAAGCATTTTTCTTCCTCTGAAAAATTCTGAAATTTTTTAGTTACTTCAAAATAAAAGTAAACCGAGCTCAATAATATTGATAGCAACTACTCCTACAAGTGCCTAGGGCCTATATCATGCATCAAAACTACTTTTGACCATATAAATTTGACATGCAAGCTCAAGAATAGGGTCACCTAAGCAGCAAAATTTTGCAATGAATAAAGCACTAGAACAAAAACTAATTGGACCAACGGAGGAGTCACATACCAAGGAACAATCTCCCCAAGTAGTTTTGTGAGAGGTGCTTTGAGCAAGGAGATCGAAAATGGCAGCAAGATTAGCTAGAACTCGTGCTTGAGCTGGTTATTCGTGTTTGGGGGAGGAAGGAGTGTATGGGTGCAAGAATAAGTGGAGGAGGGCCACCGTGGGCCCACGAGGCAGGGGGCGCGCCCTCCACCCTCGTGGGCGGGTGGTTGACCCCCCCTGGTGTGTTCTCAGTTCCATAAATCCTCAAATATTCTAGAAAAAATCATATTTAATTTTTAGGGCATTTGGAGAACTTTTATTTTCGAGGTATTTTTATATTGCACGGATAATCAGATAACAGACAGAAAAATATTTATTTTTATTTTATTTAATATAAATAAAAGAAAGGAAAAGTGGGGTACAGAAGGTTGTGCCTTCTAGTTTCATCCATCTCATGATCATCAAAAAGAATCCACTAACAAGGTTGATCAAGTCTTGTTAACGAACTCATTCCGAATAACATGGAACCAGAGAAATTTCGAATAACACTATGTTACCTCAACGGGGATATGCACGTCCCCAATAATAAGAATATCATATTTCTTCTTGACAGTAGGAAGAGGAAATTCAAAACCTCCAAATATAATCGATGGAATTTTTCCAATAGAGTTGATACTACGAACTTGAGGTTGTTTCCTCAGAAAGTGTACCGTATGCTCATTACCATTAACATGAAAAGTGACATTGCCTTTAGTGCAATCAATAACAGCCCCTGCAGTATTCAAAAAGGGTCTTCCAAGAATAATAGACATACTATCGTACTTGGGGATATCAAGAATAACAAAGTCCGTTAAAATAGTAACATTTGCAACTACAACAGGCACATCCTCACAAATACCGACAGGTATAGCAGTTGATTTATCAGCCATTTGCAAAGATATTTCAGTAGGTGTCAACTTATTCAAATCAAGTCTACGATATAAAGAGAGAGGCATAACACTAACACCGGCTCCAAGATCACATAAAGCAGTTTTAACATAATTTCTTTTAATGGAGCATGGTATAGTGGGTACTCCTGGATCTCCAAGTTTCTTTGGTATTCCACCCTTGAAAGTATAATTAGCAAGCATGGTGGAAATTTCAGCTTCCGGTATCTTTCTCTTATTTTTAATAATATCTTTCATATATTTAGCATAAGGATTGGTTTTGATCATATCAGTTAATCGTACACGCAAAAAGATAGGTCTAATCATTTCAGCAAAGCGCTCAAAATCCTCATCATCTTTTTTCTTGGATGGTTTGGGAGGAAAAGGCATGGGTTTCTGAAGCCAAGGCTCTCTTTCTTTACCATGTTTCCTAGCAATAAAGTCTTTCTTATCATAACGTTGATTCTTTGATTGTGGGTTATCAAGATGAATAGCAGGTTCAATTTCCATATTATTATCATTACTAGGTTGAGCATCATTATGAACATTATCATTAACATTATCACTAGTTTCAGTTTCATTACCAGGTTGTGTTTCAACATCAGAAATAGAAATATCATTTGGATTCTCAGGTGTTTCAGTGATAGGATCACTAGAAGCATGCAAAGTCCTATCATTTTTCTTTTTCTTCTTTTTAGAAGGACTAGGTGCATCTATATTATTTCTCTGAGAATCTTACTCAATTCTCTTAGGGTGGCCTTCAGGATACAAAGGTTCCTGAGTCATTCTACCAGTTCTAGTAGCCACTCTAACAACATAATCATTATCTTTACTATTCAATTCATTGAGCAAATCATTTTGAGCTTTAAGTACTTGTTCTACTTGAGTGGTAACCATAGAAGCATGTTTACTAATAAGTTTAAGTTCACCTTTGACATTATCCATATAATCACCCAAGTGTCCAAGCATATTTGAATTATATTTCACTTGTCTACCAAAATAAGCATTAAAGTCTTCTTGCTTAGCCATAAATTTATCAAACTCATCTAAGCATGGGCTAGCAAACTTAGTAAATGGGATTACAGCTTTATCATATCTATAGAGAGAATTTACCTTTACTACCTGTGTCGGGTTATCAAGACCATGAGTTTCTTCAATAGGAGAAGGATTAAGATTATATGTTTCTTCAATAGGCGGTAGATTAAGACCATGTATTTCTTCAATAGGAGGTAAATTCTTAACATCTTCAGCTTTAATACCCTTTTCTTTCATAGATTTCTTTACCTCTTGCATATCTTCAGGACTGAGAAATAGAATACCCCTCTTCTTCGGAGTTGGTTTAGGAATAGGCTCAGGATTTGGCTCCGGAGGTATCCAATTATTTTCATTTGTCAACATATTATTCAATAGAATTTCAGCTTCATCTGGTGTTCTTTCCCTGAAAACAGAACCAGCACAACTATCTAGGTAATCTCTGGAGGCATCGGTTAGTCCATTATAAAAGATATCAAGTATTTCATTTTTCTTAAGAGGATGATCCGGCAAAGCATTAAGTAATTGGAGAAGCCTCCCCCAAGCTCGTGGGAGACTCTCTTCTTCAATTTGCACAAAATTATATATATCCCTTAAAGCATCTTGTTTCTTATGAGCAGGGAAATATTTAGCAGAGAAGTAATAAATCATATCCTGGGGACTATGCACACAACCAGGATCAAGAGAATTAAACCATATCTTAGCATTACCCTTTAATGAGAATGGAAATATTTTAAGGATATAAAAGTAGTGAGTTCTCTCATCTTTAGTGAACAGGGTAGCTATATCATTCAATTTAGTAAGATGTGCCACAACAGTTTCAGATTCATAACCATGAAAAGGATCAGATTCAACCAAAGTAATTATATCAGGATCAACAGAGAATTCATAATCCTTATCAGTAACAAAGATAGGTGAAGTAGCAAAAGCTGGGTCAAATTTCATTCTATCATTTAGGGATTGCTTACTCAATTTAGATAATAATTTTTTAAGTTCAGTTCTATTTCTGCAAGCAAAAATGGCTAAAGAAGCATCTTGATCAAATACATAACCCTTAGGAATAGCAAGTGGTTCTTCATCATCACTTTCATCAGTATCATCAGATTCAATATTTTCAATTTCTCTAGCCCTAGCAAGTTGTTCATCAAGAAAATCACTAAGTGGCATAGTAGTATCAGGCATAGAGGTAGTTTCATCATAAGTATCATGCATAGCAGAAGTGGCATCATCAATAACATGCGACATATCAGAACGAATAGCAGAAGCAGGTGTAGGCGTCGCAAACTTACTCATAACAGAAGGTGAATCAAGTGCAGAGCTAGATGGCAGTTCCTTACCTCCCCTCATAGTTGAGGGATAGATCTTGGTTTTCGGATCTCTAAAGTTCTTCATACTGATAAGCAGATATATATCCCAAGTGACTCAAAGAATAGAGCTATGCTCCCCGGCAACGGCGCCAGAAAATGGTCTTGATAACCCACAAGTATAGGGGATCGCAACAGTTTTTGAGGGTAGAGTATTCAACCCAAATTTATTGATTCGACACAAGGGGAGCCAAAGAATATTCTCAAGTATTAGCATCTGAGTTGTCAATTCAACCACACCTGGAAACTTAATATCTGCAGCAAAGTGTTTAGTAGCAAAGTAATATGTTAGTGGTGATAACGGTAGCAAAAGGTAACAGTAGTAAAAGTAATGTTTTTGGTATTTTTGTAGTGATGACAGCAATAGCAACGGGAAAGTAAATAAGCGAAGAACAATATATGAAAAGCTCGTAGGCAATGGATCAGTGATGGAGAATTATGCCGGATGCGGTTCATCATGTAACAGTCATAACCTAGAGTGACACAGAACTAGCTCCAGTTCATTGATATAATGTAGGCATGTATTCCGAATATAGTCATACATGCTTATGGAAAAGAACTTGCATGACATCTTTTGTCCTACCCTCCCGTGGCAGCGGGGTCCTTACAGAAACTAAGGGATATTAAGGCCTCCTTTTAATAGAGTAACGGAAGAAAGCATTAACACATGGTGAATACATGAACTCCTCAAACTACGGTCATCACTGGTAAATATCCCAATTATTGTCACTTCGGGGTTAACGGATCATAACACATAATAGGTGACTATAGACTTGCAAGATAGGATCAAGAACACTCATATATCGATGAAAACATAATAGGTTCAGATCTGAAATCATGGCACTCGGGCCCTGCTGACAAGCATTAAGCATAGCAAAGTCATAGAAACGTCAATCTCAGAACATAGTGGACACTAGGGATCAAACCCTAACAAAACTAACTCGATTACATGATAGATCCCATCCAACCCATCACCGTCCAGCAAGCCTATGATGGAATTCCTCACACACAGCGGTGAGCATCATGAAATTGGTGATGGAGGATGGTTGATGATGACGATGGCGACAGATTCCCCTCTCCGAAGCCCCGAACGGACTCCAGATCAGCCCTCCCGAGCGGTTTTAGGGCTTGGCGGCGGCTTCGTATCGTAAAACGTGATGATTTCTTCTCTCCGATTTTTTTCTCATCGAAACTCAATATATGGAGGTGGAGTTGGAGTCGGAGAGGCAACAGGGGGCCCACGAGGTAGGGGGTGCCCCCACCCTCGTGGAGAGACGGTGGGCCCCCTGGCCTTCATCATTGGCAGGTATTTTTCTTATTTTCTGAAAAGTGGCTCGATGAAGTTTCAGGTCATTCCGAGAACGTTTGCTCCTGCACATAAATAACACCATGGTAATTCTGCTGAAAACAACATCAGTCCAGGTTAGTTCCATTCAAATCATGCAAGTTAGAGTCCAAAACAAGGGCAAAAGTGTTTGGAAAAGTAGATACGTTGGAGACGTATCAACATACTCCAAACACTGATGTATATAGACGTATTTTAGAGTGTAGATTCACTCATTTTGCTCCGTATGTAGTCCATATTGAAATGGACGTAATAGTACGCACTCTCCCTCGCCCCTCGACCCTCGCCACGTGGTGGACATACAACAATTCATTCGGTCTCATTATTGCTCGACTTCCCGAAGAGGCGAAGAGCCAATCGCAAGGTTAATAGTTTGGAGATGCCAGGCGCAAGGTTTATAGGAGAACGATTAGTAGGTGCCGCGTCATTTATAAATAAAGTTGTAGTGTGAGGTTTTCCATGTAATCACTGAGCCTGCGTGTTTTCACTGCTCTTGCACTCCTCCGCTGTAAGAATGGAGAAAATTGTAATCCAGTAGTACCTCCTTCCGCCGAAAGCATGGGATATCCAGCAGTCCTACCACCTCAGTAATAATGACCAATGAGCCGTCAAATCACATAGACCCAGTAGTAAGTTGGACGGACGAAGCAACCATCACTCTTGAATCCGCTTCTCCCTTCAACGCAGGCGCCGGTGAGAGGTCGTGTCTGCTCTGCCCGGGCATGAATGCGGCACCGATTCTTTGGAGCGGCGCTGACCGTTTCATGCGGGAAGCGCGCGCGGGCGATGGAGGGGCTTTGGGTGGGCCAGGCTGGTCAGGAGCGGGCGTGGCAGCTGTCCGCCTGTCCCTATCGGACGCCCGGAAAAGAGAGGATGCACCGACTCTCGCGGCTAAAATCGTACACTACACACCATCTCTCTGTAGGAGTAGGTCGATCTGTCGCTATCTCTAACACACACATGCTGTTAAACACACACACACACGCACACGCACACGCACACACAGGTTCATAGAATAGGGAAATCATGCGAGTGCGAAGCCACAGGAAGTGAGATACAAATGGAGTACGTACAAGAAGAGAAGAGGTGAACAATATTCCATCAAACATGGACTGAGGAGAAGTACTCCCTCCATCTAGGTGTTAAGTCATCCTACGGAAATCAGATATTCCCAAAATGTTTAGGCATTGTCCATTAACTTCGCATCTCAATCCCCTCCTGGCCTCGTTGCTAGCGAGCGTTGTTACTTAGGGAGCGTTTGGATCCTTAGCAAGAACATCTTAGAGCATAGCCGGGCAAGGTTAGGCATCTGGAACTATTGAAATATGTTAGCTTTTGTGGGACAGCTAGCTTGGGTGGGCTAGAAAAACCTTGCTAGCTCAGGAGAGCCAGATCGGCTCGCTTCCGACGGCAAACTTCGCATAGTAGTAACATAGACTAGTAACATATGCATGTTGTACTAGTCCAAGTTACTCACCACTATGACCAGCCTAAGCAATGTAACCAAACGCTCCTTACTCTGCCTTGTTATCTCCCTTAGAAACCCAATGCATGGAGTGCAACTATGCGTTGATCAGTCAAGAAATCAAAGTCATCTTGCGTGCGAGTTAATACGTGGCCCTGCATGGTAGCTAAAATGGCATCTCTTAGTTGTTTGGATTAATTGTTGCATTTAGAGACAGAAATCAGGGCTTTGATTGGAGGAATGACCGGTCAAGTTTCTCCTTCTCCTCCAATCTGCTTGCACCTTGGTCCCGTTGCACCTTCTAACGTGACTTATTACACCTAGACGGAGGGAGTCGTACGAGATACTGTGGCACACTGACTTAGGTCGAATACAAGTGCCCAAAATTGTGCGCATGTTATAATAAGGATTCACTTAAAATAGTACGTGAGCGAATAGAGGTATCAATTGGACAGTGTTCTCGAGCAGTAGCGAGATGTGTGAGGTAAGATAGACCGCTGGCGCTTTTAATTTTTCTTATTAATTTGTTTGTTTCACCCTCTGACTAGTGGGACCCAATGTACTACGGGAAGAGAGGTAAGGTGACTAAGGCTGCATTATTTCTGCACCACTGTGGATAATCTTACCACCAAAGCCACATGACACGATTATGATTTAAATCCCAATGACTCCCACACACAAAAAAACACGGCATGCTTGTCACACAAATGCAGGAATGTACAAAAGGTTATTTTCCTCTCGTTGAACATAACGGGAGGGTTGTGTAGCTGGTTAGCCTGTTCGCTCATCAAACTTGAGGTCTCGGGTTCGATAACTACACTTGAGCATAATTCATGCCAGGAGGATTCTTTGACTGGTCAAAATGGATGGATACGGAGCTATACGATCTCGTAGTGACCGTATAATCACCTCATCACGTATAAGCTGCAGCCTCGGTGCTTCTTTTCTAGGGTTTGCACTCGTCACACTCTCTCCAGTATATATATACACGCTGGAGCCTCAGCGCTTGTAGTTGCTCTCCACACTCTCTCACCCTCTCCGTTGGTCTGCTTGTAGTGGCTCTCTTCACACTGTCTCACCCTCTCCAGATCTAAACAAGACTTCGTTGGCCTCTCTCTCTCCCCTCACTGCTGGTCAAAGAGCCGGTAGGATCCGTCTGCCGAGAAGGGAAGGAGGCTTAACGCTGTCGCCGTCGGCGAGGGAAGGAATCCACTACCGGCGTAGCTGTTCACTTTCACCCAGCGGCAGCGTGGGAGGGCCTCCGACCCCTTCTTCTTCTTTGCCATACATAGTGTGGGTCGAATAGCCCCCGGTCGCCACCGAACCACACCCCAAGAACCTTAAGGTATAATTTACTTATTCCACGTGCATTGCTCTAGCTGCATGTGGGCTTTTTCCACTTCTGCACTCGAATCTAGGTGTTGGATCAAACAGGAAAGTAGTGGGGAAAGTTGTATACCATGAATCTAGGACGTGGTTCAAAGAGGAAAGGAATGAGGGAAAGTAGTGGGAAAAGTTGTATAGCATGAATCTAGGACGTGGTTCAAAAAGGAAAGGAATGGAAAGTAGTGGGGAAAGTTGTATAGCATAAATCTAGGACGTGGTTCACAGAGGAAAGGAAGTGGGGAAAGTACTAGTATAGACTGGCTATACAGCACCTACGTTGGTCGAAAAGGGAAAACGATGACAAATGTAGTACGCACATCTATAACAAACTAATCTTTTGTTTTGGGGGACAAGGTTGTAGAGTTTGAGCAGGACTAGATTTGCTGCGCTCACATAGGGAAAGGTGCCTAAAGATAACAAAACTAGGACCAACACAAATATGCTCCTTGGTTGTTTGTTCTTTGTTGCAACAGACTATGCATCACCCCAGTACATCGGTAGATGCACATGGTGCTGGTGTGTCCACTGTCCCGTGCAACTCTTTAGCTATTGTTAATCTAAGGCCCTGTTTGGTTAAAAACTTCCTAGTCCATACCTGCTTGGTTCCAGGGACTAAACATGGACTAGAGGTTATTAAATGACATACTAAAAGACCATGTTACCCCTAGTAATGAACTAATAGAGACAAGGTGTGATGTGTGGCAGGGGCAACTGTTGGAAAAAGTCCCAAAAAGACTCTCCCTCAGGGTCTTCTTTCTTTAGTCCCAAATGCCCACTTTTAGTCCCTAAAAGTCCCTCCTGTTTGGTTTAGATGGGACTGACACGGAGTTTTTTAGTCCCTCCACCAAAATGTCCCTATAAACAAGCACCCTCTAATAATGCCGCTGGAAAATTGATGCAATGCCACAGTTAAAAGCAAATTACATGTTTAACGAATTTTATTGTTAATATAATCTCTCTGCTAATATTAATCAATGCCACCGTTTGAGAAATGCTACTGTCTTGCTTTCTTTCCCATTTAGATAAGGTAGATGCTTCTTTTTGTTGGCTTCTATGTCATCCACCATTATTGACCACTAGTTGTTTCCTTTGCACCTCTGTGTAAACAGGGTTATCTACTTCACCTCGTTGCCATTGTGACCTTTTGTTGCACTGCACAAAACACTTTTGTTTTAAGAGTGTTTTGTGCAGTTCAACCAAAGTGTCACACCGACAACGTTGCTTGATTGCTTGATCTTAGTGGAACTGCACAAAAGGCGATCTTACTTCCTATCCGTGTTGGCAAATTCGGTTCAGATCTTCTTCTTGTGAGTTGTTTGGATTCCGCGTCATGAGTGGTCAGTACTAGCCCTTCTTTCACATGATTTTGCAGTGTGCTTTCATATGTTGTGCTACTTGTACGGTAATGTTGCTTGATTTTAGTGAACTGCACAAATGGAGACAAGACCTCCAATCTGTATGTACACCGCAATATCCCATTGAGGTAATATAAGGATATTTCACAACTGTTGGCTTGTATTTTGCCACTTTCATTAGAAAATTAATGTCATTGTTTAGTGCTATACTTGTGCAACCTAATTGACATGCCAAATCTTACATTGAAGGAGAAGCTTGTCTGTTATTGAACCAAGTGATGAAGGGGAAGAGCAAGCGGAAGAAAAAAAATCAACTCCTGGTGCTGTAATGAAGCACTGGGACTGTGATGACACAAGTAATGATATAGTTTTGCATCTTAATTTATTGCTATGGCTGGAATGAGCAATTGTTTTGCCACTAATTTGATGCCACTCTTAATGTAATACGTAATTATCTCTACTTGTGCAAACAGGGATCTTCTTTGAAGATTGAGGGAGTCCTGGATTAGGGGGTCCTCGGACAGCCGAATTATATCCTTTGGTCGGACTGTTGGACTATGAAGATACAAGATTGAAGACTTCGTCCCGTGTCCGGGTGGGACTCTCCTTTGCGTGGAAGGAAAGCTTGGCAATTTGGATATGTAGATCTCCTCCCTTGTAACCGACTCTGTGTAACCCTAGCCCCCTCCGGTGTCTATATAAACCGGAGGGTTTAGTCCGTAGGACAACAACAATCATAATCATAGGCTAGCTTCTAGGGTTTAGCGTCTACAATCTCGTGGTAGATCAACTCTTGTAATACTCATATCATCAAGATCAGTCAAGCAGGAAGTAGGGTATTACCTCCACCGAGAGGGCCCGAACCTGGGTAAACATTGTGTCTCCTGTCTCCTGTTACCATCCGCCTTAGACGCACAGTTCGGGACCCCCTACCCGAGATCCGCCGGTTTTGACACCGACATTGGTGCTTTCATTGAGAGTTCCACCGTGCTGTCACGATAAGGCTGGATGGCTCATCTTGTTGTCAAGGACAACATCACCTCGGGGGGAGCCCTGGCTGTAGGCCAAACCCTTCGACTAGGCGGGTTCGTCATGACCGCCCGTTCGGCCGTCGCGCCGACGATGACTTCTCGGGTCATCAAAAACATCCTCCATGTCGGCTCGGGATTTGCCGAGCAGATGGATCCAATAGAGCTCTCTTCTTTGAACGAGCTCTTGGATCGCATCGCCACCCTGGGAGTCGCAATAGACTATGATCGGATCGGGCTTAAACTCGACCAAAGGGAGATTAACTCTCTGCCGGTCACCCATCAGATAGCGGTGGTGGAGGAGCAATGTAGCAATTCTTTCTGTATTTTGAGGACAAACTATGTCCGGATTCCCATGCTCTCCGAGTCGGATACCCGTCCACGGGAGGACATGGCCCAAGCTCCGAACTTCAAATCAGACAGCGGGCCAGAACTATTGGGCAACATCCTGGAGTCCAAACTGCCAAGCTCGGAAACTCCTCCGCCCCTGGGTCACAGATCAGCTCAGGGTTCGGACCTAAATCTACCCACCCACCCAGACTCAAGTGATATTTCCCACATTAGACAAGAGCCCCAAGAGACAGTACATCACTATTGGGCCAGATTCCTCCTTGTAATGAGCAAGGTCAAGGACTGTTGCGAGGAAGACGCAATTTCATTCTTTTGCAAAAATTGCATGGACAAGGGAATCCTCAATGCCATAAGTCGACGTGACATAGCACACATTGCTGACTTGGCGGCCATAGTACGAAAGTACTGTGCAATGGAAAGCGCCTGGAAAACCCAAACAAAATTCTGGGACCCTCCGGCTCTCACTAAACCCCACGTCCGAACTAAAAGGATGTACTCTCGTAAGTCACCCGATCCAATTACAAAGAAACCAAAGCCCACTACAGGGCGTGGAACTGTATTGGAGGGATGGCTCAATGGGCCATGCAAAATTCACAGTACAATGGATACCATGCCAACACACAACCTTAGAGCATGTTGGATACTCCGGCAGGTGGCCAGGAGCGGCGAGGATATCCTCACCAACAATACAATAGAGCACCATCCTGTGGAAAATAACAATACAGTATTGACAGTCTTCGAGACCTTCACCTCAAATAATAGGCGCAAGCGAACACTCCGTAGCCTTGCCGAAGTCTGCCACATTGCAGCAATACATCCATGGAACGACACGGCCATAACCTTCAGTGCAAGTGACGAACCTCAATTCCGAACTGCCCGAGCACCAGCCGCTTTGGTCCTTACTCCAATTGTGGATGGCTTCCGGATTGCTAAAGTAGTCATGGATGGTGGCAGCCGATTAAACCTCATCTACGAGGAAACTCTTAGCAAGATGGAAATAGACAAGAGCCGCATTGAGCAAAGCAGCACGACCTTCAGAGGAATCATCCCTAGTCAGGAGGCACGATGTGGGAAAAATCACACTAGATGTGGTATTCGGCACGCCGCAGAACTATAGGTCCGAAGAAATCACATTGCAAGTGGCCCCATTTAGTAGCGGATACCACGCCCTTTTAGGGCGGGAGGCATTCGCGATCTTCCAAGCTATACCCCATTCGGGTACATGAAGCTCAAAATGTCCGGGCCCAATGGAATAATCACTCTGGCTAGTGATCCGGACATAGCACTCCGCGCCAAAAATAAAACCGCCGCACTAGCCCTCGAGGCGTTATCCGAAGCCCTGACGGCCGAAGAACTAACTGTGCTGCGCTCTACAGTGGACAGGGACGACGTGATACTCGACAAAAGGCCCAAGTCCACCTCTTTTAAACCAGCGGACGAAATAGTCAAATTCCAGGTCCACCGAACGGACCCTACAAAAATAACATCCATCGGGGCACAGCTGAACCCCACAACAGACGCCGCACTGCGGGAGTTCTTGCGCGAGAATTGGGACATCTTCGCCTGGCATCCTTCAGACATGCCAGGAATCCCACGCAGGCTGGCCGAGCAAAGCCGTAACATTCTAAAGGGGTTCAAGCAGGTCAAGTAGACTCTTCGGCGTTTCTCTGAGCCAAAGCAGCAAGCCATGGGAGAAGAGCTAGTAAAGTTACTCAAGGCCGGATTCACCAGAGAAATAAAACATCCGGATTGGCTAGCAAACCTGGTGATGGTACCAAAGAAGGACAAATCCTGGCGCCTATGTGTCGATTTCAAGGACCTTAACAAGTCTTGCCCCAAGGATCCCTTCCCCCTCCCCCGCATCGATCAAATTATCGACGCTACGGCAGGACACGACTCATTGTGTTTCCTCGACGCATACTCCGGATACGATCAAATTAAGATGGCGGAGTCCGATCAAGCCGCAACGACATTTATCACTCCATACGGCCCCTTCTGTTTTAACACCATGCCTTTCGGGCTCAAAAATGCCGGTGCAACCTATCAACGCATGATTCAGACATGCCTGGAAACACAAATCGGCCAAACAGTGGAAGCATACGTAGACGACGTGGTCATTAAGACAAGACAAGTCGAATATTTAATTAACGACTTGAGGCTCACGTTCGACAATCTCCGAACATACGACATGAAGCTCAATCCGGAAAAATGCATTTTTAGCGTGCCCGCCAGAAAACTCTTGGGCTTCATCGTCTCCAATAGAGGAATTGAAGAAAATCTGGCTAAAATCCGAGCTCTGTCACAATTGGCTACCCCAACAGACCTCAAGCAAATCCAGAAATTAACTCGATGCGTGGCTGCCTTAAGCCGCTTTATCCCCCGATTAGGAGAAAAGGCACTACCTCTTTATCGCCTTCTTCGACGCACCGAACACTTCGAGTGGACCGATGCGGCCACGGCCGGATTGGAAGAAATAAAAGCCGTATTGGCCACCAACCCAATCTTGGTCGCGGCAAATGTCGGCGAACCAATGCTGTTATATATAGCGGCAACACACCAAGTTGTAAGCGCAGTGCTCGTCGTCGAACGAGAGACGGACGGACATAAGTTCCCGCTTCAAAAGCCGGTATACTACGTATCCACTGTCCTTGCTCCATACAAATCACGGTACCCACATTATCAAAAGATAGCATACAGGGTCTTCATGGCATCCTGGAAACTACGACACTACTTTCAAGAGTGTTCAATTACGGTGGCCTCCGAAGTACCACTCAATGACATAATAAATAACCGCGATGCCACGGGCCGGATTGCTAAATGGGCTATCGAGCTCCTCCCATTCAACATAACATATAAACTACGGCGAGCCATTAAGTCGCAAGTACTGGCTGATTTCGTCGCCGAATGGACGGAAGCCGAACTCCCTAAAGAGTACGGCGCGGACTCCAATTGGATCATGCACTTTGACGGCTCTAAGATGCTGGCTGGTCTGGGGGCAGGCATCATCCTGACATCCCCCACCGGAGATACAGTCCAATACGTACTCCAAATATTATACACACACTCCAACAATGCAGGAGAATATGAGGCCCTGTTGCATGGTCTCCGGATGGCAGTCTCCATGGGCATTCAACGCCTAGAGGTGCGGGGGGATTCGAACCTCACAATATCTCAAATAAATGGGGACTTTGACGCCAAGGAATCAAAAATGGCGGCTTACCGCAACACCGTCCTCAAAATGTTAGCTCGGTCCGAGGGCCTCGAATTCCACCACGTGGTCTGAGAAAACAATCAAGCGGCGGATATCCTCGCCCGCATCGGCGCTAAGCGCGACCCTGTCCCACCTAATATCTTCTTGGAAAGGTTGTTTAAGCCATCCGTGGTGTGGGAAGGGGAGACCAGCAAAAACAGTCTGGATCCGGCCACAACACCAGACCTCGAACACTCTGACGTAATCGGAGGCCCTGCCACCGTAATAACGCCTTCGTCCCACGTGATTATGGCTGTCATCGCCCTGTGGACAGAACCCTTCTTGGCTTACCTAACTAGGCAAGAACTCCCCGATGACCCAAACGAGGCACGTTGCATTGTGCGGCGGTCTAAAGCCTACAAGGTCCATGAGGGAGAGCTTTATAAGAAAAGAGCTACCGGAGTACTTCAAAGGTGCATCTCCGAAGAGGAAGGATGGCAACTTTTGGCAGAAATTCATGTTGGACTTGGCGGCCACCACGCCGCAGCTCGGGCCCTTGTAAGCAAGGCCTTCCGTACAGGTTTTTACTGGCCGACGGCCCGAGCAGACGCATAGGACCTCGTTCAACATTGCGCCGGTTGCCAGCTGTTTGCAAACCAAAGCCGTATGCCACCCACCGCTCTCCACACAATCCCCATTACTTGGCCCTTCACGGTCTGGGGGCTTGACATGGTCGGACCCTTTAAAGGGGGAAGCCACAAGAAAAAATACCTATTGGTCATGGTGGATAAATTCACCAAATGGATAGAAGCCAAACCAGTCAAAACGGCCGAGTCCGGACCAGTGATAGACTTCATATCCGGGGTTGTACACCGTTACGGCGTCCCCCACAGCATCATCACCGATAACGGCTCGAACTTTATAGCCGTCGATGTAAAAACCTGGTGCAGCAAAATGGGCATTAAGCTCGATTATGCCTCTGTCTATCACCCACAAACTAACGATCAAGTCGAGCGAGCAAATGGTCTTATCATGAGCGGCATTAAACCTAGATTAGTGCGATCCTTGAAGGAATCAGATACACACTGGGTGGAGGAGCTTGACTCCGTACTATGGGGGATGTGGACCACGCCGAATCGCACTATCGGATACACACCGTTCTTTACGGTGTACGGTGCAGAGGTGATACTGCCCTGCGACATCATTCATGACTCATCTCGAGTCCGCATGTACGAAGAGAAAGAAGCCGAGCTTGATCGGCAGGACAGTTTGGACGCCCTGGAGGAGGAGCGTGACGTGGCAAAAGCCCGCTCCGCATTCTATTAGCAATAGGCTCGGCGGTATCAAATCAAAGAAGTACGGGCCAAAACTTATAACATTGGCAGACTCGTTTTGCGCCTACCGGAGAAGAAATAGGACAAGCTCAAGCCCAAATGGGAAGGTCCCTTCGTTATTGACAAAGTTCTGACCGGTGGAGCATACCGTCTGCGAGATGCATCGGACAATCGACTCGAGCCAAACCCATGGAACGCAGCCAGACTCCGAAGGTTCTACGCCTAGCGTCGGACTCTGTGTTCATCTCCTTACCTCCGTCAATTATATATATATATATATCCGTTATCTGTCTTTTCTTTCTTTCTTCCCCTTTTCTTCACGACCTTAAAAGGTTAAAATGTGTCTTGACTACACAATCTTGACACGCTAGGCGTGCTCATTATACCTGCGGCCTTCTTATACAGAAGCTTAATATAACTATGCTCCGGGCTTTATGCCCCCCGCACATGTGTTACTTTTCCACATGTACCTATTCTTCTCCATTATATGCATCTATATGACTTAAGTTTTGGCCAAGTTGGGTTACCTGGCTCTTGTGTTTATGCCCTACGTTCCCGTTAATTCGGCTAGGGCATAAGGGGAGCACCTCTGCGATTGTTACTGCCGGGTCAGCCGGATGTATACCTCAGACTGGGTGAAGCCGAAAGCTAGCGTTCTTAAGGGAATATTCGGTCGGTGAACAAAAGATGAATTTTATTTATTGTGATACATGCCCCCAGATGTTTATATCCTGCGTCTCTTCTCACGGTCTGGACATGCACATTAATGCATGCGTACCCAGGGAAAGGAACCCTTAACGGAACTATTCTCCCTAGAAGATTTTTCTTACTATCCATGTAATATAACATAGCTAGTTGGGTACTTGTTTGTTCAAGCACTTACGACCCCTACGCCTGGTTTCCACGCGTACCCCGGTTTTTACATAACTGAGCAAGTATTCGGATACACTCCGGACTGTCGGGTCTGGAGGTTGAAGCGAAAAGGTCCGCCATGACAAATGATTTACAATCCGGCTAGGGACAATACATGTCATTTGAAGTACACAGTCACTTAGACTGACTAAATTCTTCTTCTATACCATCCAATAGGCTGTCTAGCCTACAATCCTGTTGGGAATACTTTGCGGCTAATTTCACCTGGTCATACACCAAACTGACGGGGATCTCTTTCCCACTAGACCCCACAGGTCCGACCTCGGCCATGTGGTTCGGGTTAGTCTTGGTATATCGCGTCTTCACCATGGCCCAGGCTTCCCTTGCACCTTGTCGGCTGGCCGATATCTTCCATAATCGGAAGCCCCGCCGCGCTCCCTTGAGCATCTCTACAAGCTCCCCCATGCCTCCTGGCAGGGAGGCGGATGGCCACAAGGCTTGGGCAATGCCCTGCATCACCTATTGAACTTGTTTGTGCAGTTGTGAGAGCTCTGGCAGAAGATCACCCGCAGACCCGGGCATCTCCTCTGCGGGACGACCCGTCAGCATACCTACAGATATAACTCTGTTAGCCGGTTTCTTTATCAAACTCTATAAAAGTTCATTCAAGAACTTACTCAAAATGCCGCGTCGAAGCCTTTTATTCTCCTTTACGGAGTCAACTAGCTGGGCCCGAACATATTTCAGTTCAACGCCCAGCTGGGTATTGGCATATTCGAGATCATTTTTCTCCTGCCTAACCCGCGTAAGCACGCGCTCGCCAGCCTCTAGCTGTCGTTGAGCATGTTGCTCATCCCCTCACACGACCTCCGGATTCACTCCGGTGTCCTCTGCAGAATCTATTGTTAGATTTGCATACCTACCGAATACTAACTGGTACATATCCTTCTTTTCGATAGAAACAAGTGTTACCAGATGGGGCCTTCGTGGACTCCTTCATTGCGGCAACTGCGGCCCGCAGCTGGGCTTTGCACTCCTCCAGCTCTTGAGACAATTGGGTATTCTTCTCCATAAGAGCCTACAAAAATAATGATCCTTGAATCAGTTGTGTCAACTATTTCAAGTCTCAGGGGCTACTGATATATATAATTATCAGATTTTCTTACCCGTATATCCTTTACATACTGGTTCGTGGCTCTGGCAAGACCATTTTGAGCAGCTCGGATGTACGCGTCTCCTGAGTTGAAGGCATCGAACGCCTCCTCAGAGAAACCAGGGTCGTGGAGTACAGCCCGACGGCGCCTGTGATTCATGGCACTCTCCACTTCGGAATTCGTAGCGGACAGCCTATCTGCATCCTTTGTAGGAGGAACATCCGGTGTTGTCCCCACGTCAGCATCTGCCCCTAAGTCCGGCTCTAGAGTCCGGCTGGTGGAGGCATGGACGGCGGGCTCTCCGGGCATGGTCCGGCGAGCGTTTTTCCTGCCAGGAACAATGGACGTTATTATATTTAAACATAACAAACCACGGAGTAGGGTTTTTTCATACCTCTGCGATGGCGTCTCAGTCCTGACCGCCTTCCTTTTAAGCCTATCTAGTTTCGGTGCCCTTGCTGGTGAGTCACTGTGGGTTCGGCGTGGCGTCCCAAGGGCCTTCCCTGTAGGACACCATATGTGTGTGATGGGTGAAGTGCAAACAAGGGATCCTTCTCAAAAGTTGGGACTCCGGTTTTACTTACATGCGATGCAGGGAGCAGGCCCGTATAATCGGCTATGATAGCCACCGAGGCCCCGTCGCAGCTCAACTGATAGAACGTCCTGCCAATGAGTTCCACGAATATGTCCGAATCTTCTTCGAGTCCGGGGTCAAGGGCCGGTCAGGGTCCTCTGGCTGTGGAGACGGGTTATGGACCTCCCTCACAGCTTTTCGCAGTTCCTGCTATGAAATAGCAAGGTAAATACTTATAATGAAGAATGCGGGAAGATCTGGAGTGAAAGGTAGCAGCTCACCCAAGTTTGGGGGGTTGTACATGGAGAATCCATCCTGTGGCTTAATATGGATGAACTCCTCTTCCTCTCCTTTGTATAAATTAGACAGTACTTTCGCTAGAGCGGCGGCGGAGTCCGGACCTTTACGGCCGCAGCGGGTGGCATCGTCTTCTCCATTGAAGTGCCACATGGGTTTCCCCCGATACTGAAGTGGCTGCACCCCCCGCATTATACATATTGACAAAACTTCGATAATTGTCAGTCCTGATTTGGCTAGCGTTTCTATCCTGCCCATCAGGTAAAGGACCTCTCTGTCATCTTCCTCCTGGGGGCTCCGAGGACGCCAGCTACGGCGTTTCTTCAAAGGGGCATTATTGAACTCAGGAAGGCCCATCCGAATAGGGTCCGTAAGGGGGACGTCCTCCATATAAAACCAATCCGAAGGCCAGTCTTCGGATGTCTTCTTCGGGGTACTGGATAGGTATCCGGTCCCAGCGATGCGCCATATTTCGGCTCCGCCCACTTGATATATTGACTCCTTCTGTGTACAGGGTACGAGGCAGAATAGCCTTTTCCATAGCTCGAAATGAGCTTCGCAGCCCAGAAACAGCTCGCAAAATGCGACGTAGCCGGCAATGTGTAATATGGAGGCGGGAGTAAAGTTATGCAGCTAGAGGCCGTAGAACTCCAGGAGCCTGTGGAGGAACGGATGGATTGGAAATCCGAGTCCCCTCAATAAGTAAGGGACAAGGCATACCCGCTCCCCCATGGATGGGTTGGGGAAGCTCTCCGCTTGCTCCCCGTCGTTGTAAGTGGCTAGTCCCGCTCGGACGGGGACCATATATGCATGAGGAAGAAACCCCTGGGTCTGTAACTCTACTAATTGGCTGTGAGGGATGGAACACTTCTCCCAATTGCCTGGCTTAGCACTACGGGAGCGAGAGGAGGAGCTGCGATGGCCGGCCATGATAGGATGGGCTTTTTCGGGCGCGCTCCGATGGATACTCGTTGTGGGAGGATGGTGTGATCTGATCTGAGGATCCCCAACTCTTTAAATAGGAGATTTACTCGCAGGTTTAGGGTGGCAAATGTAAAAATGCCCCAACTTCTCACATTCGCTCGACACATGGAAGATAGCCATTATTAATGCACAAAAGTCGAGGAGTGCAACATTTATGGGAAAGCCCAACACTACTCGACAGGTATTCGGAATTTGGAGAAGAACCCGCCTTGCAATGCCGAAGACAATCTGCGCGCCGGACTCATCGTCATTGAAGCCTGGTTCGGGGACTACTGAGGGAGTCCTAGATTAGGGGGTCCTCGGTCAGCCGGATTATATCCTTTAGCCGGACTGTTGGACTATGAAGATACAAGATTGAAGACTTCATCCCGTGTTCGGGTGGGACTCTCCTTTGCGTGGAAAGCAAGCTTGGCAATTCGGATATGTAGATCTCCTCCCTTGTAACCGACTCTGTGTAACCCTAGCCCCCTCCGGTGTCTATATAAACCGGAGGGTTTAGTTCGTAGGACAACAACAATCATAATCATAGGCTAACTTCTAGGATTTAGCCTCTACGATCTCGTGGTAGATCAACTCTTGCAATACTCATATCATCAAGATCAATCAAGCAGGAAGTAGGGTATTACCTCCACCGAGAGGCCCGAACCTGAGTAAACATTGTGTCCCCTGTGTCCTGTTACCATCCGCCTTAGACGCACAGTTCGGGACCCCCTACCCGAGATCCGCAGGTTTTGACACCGACAAAGATACCATATATTTTAGTGGAACTGCACAAGAAGATTTTGGAAACATTAATCTAATCGAGGAGTATGTAGTAAGCATGGCCACCACAGTAGATAGCAACAGATGGTTCCGAAGAAGTGCTTCATCTGTATGCTCTACAAAATAAGCCTCCTGACAAAGGTTGGTACTCGCCCACTGATTTCATCATATGATTGAGGTTTGTCATCTCTATTGGTGTTGTGCTACTATTTAGATACTGTCAACAAAAAGTGGTATTGTCCTTGAGAAGTGCTTCATCTGTGTTGTTCTAAATATTTCCTTTCCTTTTTTCGAGCAAACAGGGATGCTAGCATTTAGTTATCCTCTTTTCTTTGCACAACAGGACCATCCTCCTCTGAAGAAGAATATGGAGTACGTGAAGTGACTAGTTCCGATTATGCCAGGATGAAGAAGCCTTGTCTATCTTCTCATTAGAAGGAGCAGTTGAAGGATGGTTACATTACCCCCCACAAGACCAAACTAACTTTAGCACAGAAGGACTAACAAATCTCCATTTTCTTGCTGTGATGTGCGAGTACAATGTTGTTCTAGGATTCTTTCCAGTGAGTTCCATTTTTCTGAAAGTGTGCTCTACATGGACCATTTAGGTGCCTGTTTAAACTGTCAATTCATAGTACAATTTGCTTTATACTAATCACTTTTTTGTATTTGTTCAAACAAGGGTGCTCAGCTTGATTTCAATGGGAACTGCACAAAATGTTCATGAATACATCGAATCATTCATTTCCACCACAAGAAAGGAGGTGCCGATAAGTTCAAGGCGTTGCAACATATAAGGGCGAAATCATACAAGCTACGCACGAATTTGGTTGATTTTGGTGGAACTGCACAAAAAAGAACAGCTGGTTTATTTAGCACGTGGTGCCATGTCAATGTCCGAACTGATGGCAAACCCTGCCCATTCCACAATCGTAGGCATTTGATATTTTGGAATGGGAAAACCTTGTCAAATTTTGCTCATTGATTTTAGCAAGAAGACATGCGTTCGATATTTTTGAATGGGACGCCCTTTGCTATCAGCAGCGTCGATCCATATTTTCTTTATTCTTTAGTTGTGAAGTAAATATTGGGTCTGACATGTGAATCGCTGAGATGCATAATCATCTATTGTTTTGAATGTTCACTATGAATTGCCAGGCCTGTGTGCTTGATTGCAATGTACATGAACGCTAAAAAGCTGCTCAAACTCTTTGTACTCCTTATGTTCCTTTTTACTTCGCACATTGTGAAAGTGCATACTTTTTTCTATAAGATTGGTCAAACTAGAGATACTTTGACTGTAGACAAAACTTGTATGCAGACTAGAAAGGACTGGAGGGAGTACATGTGAAACAGCTGCAAATGAGGTGATCACCCTGGGAATAATGCTAGTACGTATTGTTTTGCATGTTCATCCAATGCCAATGATACAAGAATTCGAACTAATTGAAATAAATTCATACATACACGATCGGATTTCATATAAACATGCCAGATTTCATTACATTCTTTAACTAAAAGGGGTGCACTGGAGGTATAGTTAATTAACCAAAGCTACCCACCTGTGTCCGGCTGAGTCGAACAGAAGCTTCAGTGACTTAACTGCAGGTGCAGTTGCGTAACTGACATGTGGCCCAGATGCCTGTTGGGCCCACGTGTCAGTCAGCCAACTGCACCAGCAGTTAAGTAGAAGCAGCGTCCTTCTCCAATATAGCTCTCCGACTCCACGTCGCTGCCAAGAAGCTAACCGGTCGTTAGTGGCCAACCCGCCAAGCTTGTCATAGCGATTAGGGCAACTAGGAGCCCAATGATCAGGATCCCCACATGACAAACACCTTTCTTCTTGTCATTCTTCTTCTTGAAGTTCATGTGTTGCACAGCCTTGTTCTTCCCATCAAACTTTGCTTTACCATCAAACTTGCCCTTGTTCTTGAACTCGTGGGGCTGGAAGTTCTTCTTCTGTACAATATTGGCACTAGATCCTCCCTCAATTCCTCGAGCATGTGTGTCCTTTGCTCTCGCCTTTTCTTCCACATCAAGAGTGTCAATGAGATCCACGAAGGAGGAAGCTTAGTGATGATACCTCCGGCAACAAACTTGTCCGGTAGCATACAACTAAAGTGATCAAGTTCTCTAGCAAATGACTGTATCTCATGAGCTTGCTCAACCATGGAGCGCTCTTCAATCATCCTGTAATCATAGAATTGCTCCATGATGTACAGCTCAGTGCCAGCAACCGGAGGGTAGCAGCGGTGGCCTTACTTGGACCCGAGCGGCGGCGACCTACCGTGTTCTATTGTTCCTCATTTTCTGTGTGGCGCGGCCTCGTTGGCAGCAGGGCGGGGCCTCGGCAGAGCCGGCGATGTCCTCTGTCTCATTGCCGGCGGGCGGTGCCTCGGCAGAGCGGGGGAATCCTCCCCATCGTTGCCGGAAGGGTGGGGCCTCGGCGGAGCCGGCGGTGTCCTCTGCCTTGTTGTTGGCGCCGCGGGGCCTCGGCGGAGCAGGGCCTCATCGACGCCAGCGGAGCAGGGACTCGTCGGAGCCGGCATTGTCCTCCGCCTCGTCCTTGGTCTCACCAAACAGCGCCTCGCCCACTTCATCACCCTCTTTGTAGGCAGCCGCAGCCTCCGCCACCCGCATGCGGTACCGCCAGCGCTCGAGGCAGCCCTCGCGGGCGGAGCGGTTCGAGTCGAGCAGCGCCTCCTGCTCCGCCCGCTCCGCGGCAATCTGCTCCTCCGCCTACAGGTGCTCCCGGAGGAGATGGTGGTTGTAGGTGGTGTCGGCCTGCGCCTCCCAGAACTGCTCCTCACGCTTCTGCCTCACTGTGTCCATATGTTGGGCATGAGCCTCGCTGATGTTCATGGTGCAATGCACTGGCGAGGATGGCGCGGAGGAGGGGGTTGGCGCCAGATCATCGACTACCATGTTCTCCATTGGGACGTCGTCGTCCTCCGGCTGCCTGCCGGCCAGCTAGTCGGCAGCAATGGCTGCCATCTCCTTGTGGTCCATCGTCCGCCCGTCCCGAAGAGCGCTGAAGCGAGAGGAAGCCATGGTGGGCTATAGTGGTGTGGACAGGAGAATAGGAACGGATGCGGATGACTGCGGCTATGGCCAGCGTAGCAGTTTATATAGCAATGGTGGGCGGCGAAGGGACGAACGTGTGGCGCCGGAGTAAATGCCTCGGCAACCGTGTATCATTAATGTGGGTGACAGAAGGTCGGACGAGCAGCACTTGTGTTGTTTGAAGGAGGAGCAATCACATGCACTGGGAAGCGGGGCGGGCAGCGCTGACCATTTTGGGCGGAAAGCACGTGCGGGCGAGGGAGGCGGTCTGGGTGGGTCAAGGCAGTCAGACTCGTGCTTGGCGGCGGGTCGGTCCAGGAGCCGGACATGCTGGATCGCCAGCTACCTTGCCGAGCTAAGCGACGAAAATCAGACGATGGATGTAGCTTCCGACCAGGAGCCGGCGACACTGTCCAAGCCGTTCATGCCGTGTTCACCATAGAGCAGGTGCAGCCGCACTTCAACGCCCTAATAGCGCTACCAGCACAGGAGGACCTGTGCTGCAACCTCCGTCTCCTCAACGAGCACCGGTGAACAAGCAAACGACAATGCCGTCGCGGACATGTGGCCCTATGATCCTGGCTTCTTGAATGAGCAGCGGGCGCTGTATCAGACCATCCGTAGGGCCCGTGAGGCCCTCTACATCGTCCTTCGAGTTGTTGCGCTCCCCGTGGCGCTGCCGTCTCGCGTTGTCAACATGGTCAACGGACATGAGGATGAGGAGATGACTTTACTTGGAGAGGATGACAGTGGGGACCCACCAGGGCCATAGCCGCATGCACGCAAGTGCCTCCTTATTAGTATATAAAACTATATTTCTTTTGCTTCCTCCTGGTTTCCTAACATCACGGTCCTATACCATTGTCAACCTACGTAGTCAATAAACGAGAGAATTGCACAAGAAGCGCCCGACAGCTGGGACCAAGCAGCTCGTGCAGTATTTGTGTTGGGGATATTACTACTGGATGTAAACCGGCCAGGAGTAGCCGGGTTAACTCCTTGAAGATTAGAAGCCCATGAAGATGCAGGAATGATGGCGCTTTACGAAGGCCCAAGGCCCAAAGGCGGGTTAAAGCATGTAGTTATAAACCGACCCGGTCATGTAACTTGTGTTGTAAGATAGGAAGGATAGAGACCGAACCGGACACGTTTATGATCCGGCTTCGGGACTCTGTAACCCGGCGGGTGTCGACCTATGTATATAAAGGGATGACCCGGCAGCGGTTTAGGGACGAACAACAACTTGATAGCCAGACAAAGCGGATTCGCTCCCTGGCCTTCGAAACCCTAGAAATACCAATCACAACTAGACGTAGGCTTTTACCTTCCTTGAAGGGGCCGAACTAGTATAAAACTCCCCGTGTCCCCTTGTCCGGTTTAACCCCTTTAAGCTAACCCATAGCGATGGCTCCACGACTAAGTCCTTTCAGAAGGACATCTACCGTGACAAACCCACGACAATTTGTGTTTTTGAGGTGTGAGCACTACAGAGTTTTTCTTGAGCGATGTTTAGCCCAGATATTAATTTTTCTCGTCTGAACAACAACGAAAACATTGCTGCAGCTATTAACCGGGCGGGCTGTGGCCCGTCTAGCCCAGGCCAGATATCCAGCCCAGATCTTAATTTTTTCAAGCTGAAAATGGCTAGCCTAGCTATACGTTTTTAGGAATACCCAGGCAAGGTCAAGTTGTTATTCTCTGCCCCGCTGGGCTGCAAATCTTTCCTAGGAGGGATGTATTAGGTTTAACAAGAAAATGGGCTTTAAGAAATAATAAATAGGATGTAATTAGAAAAACTGAGCAGTAACTATAAAAAATGCACCAAAAACGTAATTACTTTATAAAATATTATTTTTGGATATTGAAAATTTTAATTTCATTAATTGTTGCGAGCGCAATGTTTCGTTTGATTTTTATGTAATATTAATTTATGTTGAAACTATATTTAATCTGACTAGAAATTTCGGGATAAAAATATTTCGGATCCCATCAAAATGTGGGAAATTTTATTGAATTTTGTTTTGAACGGTTGGCTGAAATGGGCTGTACTTTTAACAAACTATAAATGGGCTGTAGTAAATTCCATTAGAATTCAGAAATTGGCTGCACATTCTTACAAATCTCAAATGGGTTATAAGTTCTCTGCCACACACTTGTGGCCTTACTAAGTTGACGCGTCCCCTCAAAAAAAAGTTGATGCGTATGCAAGGCTTTGTCAACTTATAGTCAACACACGGTTCTAGCAGTAGTGGTCGTTGGATGTCCATCCAACGGATGCCGTGCTTTTTCTTCAATCTCGGATATTCTAGCTTCACCCGCCCAAAAAATGATTCCTCCCCCTAACATCTGGGGTGCACTATTTCGGAAGATAACCTGTGGGCCTACTAAGTTGACGCATACCAAGGGCTTTGTCAACTTAGTCAATATAAACGATACTTGCTACAGTGACCGTACGATGTCCATCCAACGGCCGTCGTGCTTCTTCAACCTCTGGTCTTCTTGCTCCAGCCGCCCAAAGCAGCACCGGTCGTGCCACCTGCTCCTGCCTCCCATGGCCGGCTGTCCTGCGCGGAGGCCTCACCGCCCCCTACTACTCCCACTGCTGGCCAGGGCATCCCTCACTCACCCACACCCCCTATTATTCTGCGGCGACGACAGCCACACACCGCAGTCGAACCAGTGAACCCTCATACTCCTCTCCGTGTGGGCATCCATTGCCGCGTCTTCCCCGGCTCTATGCCGTCCCCTTCCTAGGCCTCATCGTCGTCCACCGCCCTGGTGCTCTCGGCGCGACGTGGTCAACAGGGTCAAGGAATGACTTCCATCGGAAGAGTACTGTACGTGGAGAGGATGACAGCTGGATCAACGGCAGCCGCAAGGAAGTGCCTCCTTATTACGCAGAAAATAATTATTCCTCCACCTGACAGCAGGGACCCACCGAACGGGCCACCATATTTGGCGAAAAAATGTTTTCCCCCTGACTGCTGGGACCCACCGGACGGGCCAACGTATTTCATGAAAAAATGTTCCCCCCGCTGTCAGCTCAGACCCACCGGAGGTGCCTCCTTATTATGCACAAAAAAATGAATACTCCCACTGCTAGTTGGGACCCACCTTGGTGGGAGGCTGACTTGTGGGCCTACTAAGTTGACGGGGATGGAGTGCTTTGTCAACTTAGTCAATATGAACGATTCTACCTCCAGTGACCGTATGATGTCCATCCAACGGTCATAGTGCTTCTTCAACCTCTAGTCTTCTTGCTCCAGCTGCCCAAAGCAGCGCCGGTCGTGCCGCATGCTCCTGCCTCCCATGGCCAGCTATGCTGCCGCAGAGGCCTCACCGCCCCCTACTATTCCCACCGCTAGCCAGGCCCTGCGGCAACGGCAGCCTGACACCGTAGTCGAACCAGTGAACCCTTGTACTCCTCTCTGTGCGGGCTTCCATTGTCGCGTCTTCCTTGGCTCCGCGTCGTCCCCTTCCTAGGCCTCACCGTCGTCCACCGCCCTGGTGCTCTCGGCGCGGCATGGTCAACGTGGTCAAGGAACGACTTCCATCGGAAGAGTACTGTACATGGAGAGGCTAACAGCTGGGTCCACGGCGGCCGCAAGGAAGTGCCTCCTTATTACGCCCAAAATAATTATTCCTCCACCTGACAGCAGGGACCCACCATGTGGGCAACTGTATTTCGTGAAAAAGAAACGTTTCCCCCTGACTGATGGGACCTACCAGCTACATCTTCGCACGCAAGGAAGTGCATTCAGAAAAAAACGATTCGCCCCCTAACTGTTTGGACCCACCAACAACATCTTCGCACGCAAGGAAGTGCCTGACAGTCGGGACCCACCTGGTCGAAGCGTACGTAGCGTTGTCATTCTGGTCGCGAACGTGTACGTACATACTAGTCGATGTAGAGGCGCGTACGTGTCGTAGTAGAGGCGCGCACGTAGCATGTACACGTACAGCAGACAGTGTGCAAGAAAGAAAATATGGCCACGTATGTACATATGAGCAGGGTCTCGAACGCCTACTCACGCATACATACGGCCAGGGCTCGTGTACATGGCTGGGTCGGAACAGAGAAACTGCATCGTCGTCATGTTCATGGGGAGCCAACCGGCTGGGTCGGAATGGAATGCGTCGTCTTGTTCATCGGGAGGGCTTGGACGAAACAATCGATGGAAATGAGGCCTGGCGTACCATAGAGTGGAAGAAACGGCCTAGTGTTCGACCGGCAACGGTTGAAACGGGGTCCTGTTCATCGGGAGGAGTCTGGCGTACCGCAAAACGGAGGAAACGGACCTCCTACGGTCGAAACGGGGGTCTTGTTGATCGGGAGGGGTGTGGCTATAACACCCTCGATGCGACTATATCTCCCACGTGTCGAGGCACGACTTAGAGGCATAATCGCATTGAAGGCATATGTCGCAAGTCAGGCAATCTTCACAACATCCCATGTAATATGGATAATAAAAAGGGATAACATAGTTGGCTTACACTCGCCATGTCAATCAAGTACATAAATAACATTACATCATCCAAACACTCATGGCCCAACTACGGCGCCAAAATAAAAGATAACCCAACATGCGACACGGTCCTGATCACCCCTAACTGGGCACCACTACTGATCATCAGGAAAGGAAACAGAATAATGTTGAGAGTCCTCGTCGAACTCCCACTTGAGCTCGAGCGCGTCACCTGGAGCGGAATCATCAGGCCCTGCATCTGGTGTAATAGTAATCTGTGAGCCACAGGGACTCAGCAATCTCGTACCCTCGCGATCAAGACTATTTAAGCTTATAGGAATGGCAAGGTAAATATGTGGAGCTGCAGCAAGCGACTAGCATATATGGTGGCTATCTTATTCGCAAAAGAGAGCGAGAAGAGAAGGCAAAGCGCGAGCGAGAAACTAGAGGACAACCTGCGCATACATTACTCCAACACCGTGTCCACTTCCCGGACTCCACCGAGAAGAGGCCATCATGGTAACACACTCAGTTGATTCATTTTAATTAAGTTAAGGTTCAAGTTATCTACAACCGGACATTAACAAATTCCCATCTGCCCATAACCGTGGGCACGGCTTTCGAATGTTCAAATCCCTACAGGGGAGTCCCAACTTAGCCCATGACAAGCTCTCACGGTCAACGGAGGAATAGACCTCCTCCCGAGACGTTCCGATCAGACTCGGTACCTCGGTTCTTCAAGACACTTCGACAGGTTAAAACAAGACCAGCAACACCGCCCGAATGTGCCGACAAATCCCGATAGGAGCTGCACATATCTCTTTCTCAGGGCACACTAAGATTGTCTAAACTTTCGGTAGGCCAGCCCAGAGTTGCCCCTGGTAGCCACCGGCGGCTGACGAGTTGGACCAACACTCAGAGGAGCACTGGCCCGGGCGGGTTTAAATAAGATGACCCTCGGGCTCCAGAAACCCAAGGGAAAAAGAGGCTAGGTGGCAAATGGTAAAACCACGGTTGGGCATTGCTGGAA
>NC_053022.1:141221540-141239239 GCF_003073215.2 Triticum urartu
GAGGAGAACGAAGCGCCGGAATGCAAAACGGACAACGGGGAAAATGCTCGAATGCATGAGATGAACATGTATGCAAATGCAATGCACGAGGTGACATGATAAGAGATGCACGAAAAAGAAAACAACACACGGAGACAAAGACCCGAACCCGAGAAATAAATATAACTTAACACCGGAAACGGCAAGAGTTGGATACAAATATGGAAAGTTATATCTGGGGCGTTACAGACACACTATCCCTGATTTATGCCGCTTCAGTGTGGAACCAGACTAGAAAGCTGTGACAATGATTCCCGTTGCCCGCCGCTATGGATCGTGCCATCCATGAAGAACACCTAGGATTGGAACCTGGAGGAGGACATGTAGCCCATCTATAACGTGTAAGTGGAGTATGGTAAATTGTGAATGGTAGCGGTGTGAATATATGTAGAATAGTCATGCACATATATTATCACATGAATTGGAGATGAACTTGTGTGGCATACTAGCATTTTTCCTTTAGAATTTATTACTACTAAATGTGTTATGTGTACGTGCATATTGTGTCGTTGACGCACGGGCTCCAACATGCTGTTTGAGAAAAAAAGGAGCCATAGCTTTGGATATAGGTGACGTGGCGGCATCATACAGTAGCATTGTTGCTATAGTTGTAGTATACTCCTACTAGGACGAAAACTCATATAAAACCTTGCGCTTGGCTCTTTGCCTCTTCGGGAGGTTCTACCGTTCGTACTCGTGTGAACCTTGCACTTGGCTCTTCGCCTCTTCGGAAGGTCCAACAATGATGATACTACAATACATTATGCTTCTGGCAATCTGACACCGATTCAGCTGCTGCACATCCACCGTGAGGGCGAGGGCGAGGGAGAGGGAGAGGGCGCTACAGTTAAAACCCTCTCCTCGTCCTATGAGCCACCACACACGTTGGCGAGGGAGAGGCATAGTATGCAAGCCTCTCCTCGTTCGGCGAGTTGACGGGACACATCAAAGTAGTACTAGTACTAGTCCATACTGCGTCCTTTATGGTTAATATGGCTTAATTTGAAACGAGAAAAATACGCTGGCGGTCAATGTATGTAGCAATACGCTCTTTACGGTCACTATATATAGTTTTGCGGTGATTATACAATCACTAGCTCATGGTAGAGCACTGTATTGCACCCTACTGACCGGCCACAAAGTCGACGTGGCACTTTGTTGACTGGTTAAATTGTCACCTGGTTTCTGGGTCCCACCTGTTAGTTGGCAGAACAAAGAAATCAGTTAAACAAAATTTTACGCAGGCACGATAGGAGTCCAACTCTTGCGGGCGAACCACCCTGGCTGTGTATGTGAGTGCATGCACGTGTACTCCCTCGGTCTTCCAACAAAGAGTGTAGATCGGCTAAAAAACAAAGAGTGTACATCTACACTTCCAATGCATTTAGCTTTTAATCTAAATTGATATTGATTGACTAATGCGCCAACTTGTGCTCTGGCTATAGGCTACATGTCTAACCTTAATTACAGCATGCAACAACCTTCATTTAATCTTCTTCTCTCAATGGTCGCATGCACACATAAGTCTGCTACTTTTGGGTGTTAATTATGCCATGGTCAATGTGTAAATATCTAAATGTACAGTCTTTCACGGACATAGGGAGTAGGTTGAGCACTTGAGCGTGAGCGTGTGTGTTGCGTTGTGTGCTGTGTGTCGCATGGGTGCATGAGTGTTGCATGTGTCCATGTGTACATGTGAGTGTTGCATGCATGCATGCATGCATGCATGAGGCTTTTACTCCCTCCCATTGACATGTTCATATTTCAAGCTTCCTCTGTTCCCTCCATATGGTGATACTCCCTTTGTTCCCAAATATGGAGTAAAAGCCTCCCTCTGTTCCCAAATATGGAGTATTTTTGTTTCTAGAGATTTCAACGAGTGACTATGTACGGTGCAAAATGAGTGAATCTACACTCTAAAATATGTCTACATACATCCCTGTGTTGTATTCCATTTGAATGTCTAAAAAGACTATATTTAGGAACGAAGGGAGTAGCGAATAAACATTAAATTCTCTTGTTTTCCCTCCTTGGTCATGGTGCACAACCAAAGATGACTTATTAACCTGGATGGAGGGAGTAGATGGCCAAAGTTTGACACAAAATTAATGCATTGGTAAACATAATTTTGTGAGGAAAACAAGTGCATTAATTGAGTGTTTTGCAAACTACACAAATTATTCCACCACTCATCGTCTACCTTGGTTGATGAGATTTTTGAATTGTGCCCTATAAACCGGAAAGGACATAGTACTAGTACTCCTCCATTATTGGCGCCGGGTGCCTTGGCCAATGTTTCATCTTGGTGGACAGGATGAGCGTACAGGCATGTAGCGCCCAAGATGCGATTCTATCCCAATCACGTGATGAATTCATGATTGGGGCACAACCGCATTTTGAGCGCATAGCAAGGTGGATATCATCACAACATACCATGTACTGAATAGATGAGAATACAAGATAAAGGCTTACACTCGCCACAAGTTACAACATTCATACAACAATACATCAATACATAGCCACCATCATATAGAAGAGCAGGATCTGACTACAGATGAAATCAAATGAAAAATAAGAATGACATTCACCCTGCTAATCCCAGGTTCCCCGACCTAGAACCTATCCCTTGAACGAAGAAGAAGAAGCAGAAGAACTCCAAACAAGCAAGCATCGCACTCGCGTCAGATCATCGCATTACCTGTACCTACAACTGTTGTTTTAGTAAACTGTGAGCCACGAGGACTCAGTAATCCCATTACCATGGATATCAAGACTAGCAAAGCTTAATGGGTATGGGATGGATAAGTGGTGAGGTTGTAGCAATCGGCTAAGCATAGTATGGTGGTGTAACATCCCAAATTTTCAATTTGGAATGTTATGCATTAGATCATCATTGCATATCATATTTTATTGCATTTTTGCATGATCCTAGAAATTCTACGCAACTCAAGGACCTACGGAGAGATTTGGGGATTTCATTATTTTCATATTCGCGTTTTCGCGAATTTTGAAAAGAGGATTGTTTGATTTTAATTATTTTCTGTTTGAATATTTGTTTTATAAAAATAAAAAAGAGAGGATAAAATGACTTCCTCAAAATAGAGAAATATCAAAGATTTAATATTAAAATCAAATAAGATTTTTATTCGGAGTTTTATCATTATTTTATTTGAATTAGGAAAAAAAGGCGTTTCTCAAAATTGCATTTTAGGCCCAAATAAATGTTCACCTTGTCCGGCTTATTTTTAGAGGACAGGGAAAATTTATTTCGGATTTTTTGGAGTCTGTTTAGTATTGCTTTTCTTTCTTTTTCTATGTGTCGGAACTATTAAAAAAAAGTCAAACCGACTTAGGCCGCCGTGGGAAACCCGGACTCCGCCCCGCCCAGCCTTTATAAGCCGCCACCCTACCGCAGCCCACCCCAGCCCGCACCACCGAAACCCTAGCCGCCTCGAGCCAGCCGCCGCCGTTGCTGCCCCGCTGCCTCGCCGTTGTGCCGCCGCCGCCGCGCCACCTCGCCGGAGTTCGCCGGAGTTGCCGTCTAATTTTTTTTGTTCAGTTTTTTTAGGTAAATCCTAGATCTGTTTTTAATAGATCGGTTCGGTTTTTTTGGTTTAGTTTGTTTAGCGAACGCCCGTTTTTACATTATTTTAGAGAACGGTTTCACTGGTTAGCCGTATACAGTGAACGTTCGTTTGTTAGCCTGTTCGTCAGTCTTTCTTTTTCTCGGATTTTCCGCGATTATTTTCGATCGCGATTTCTGATCCGATTTTCGTTTTGGTATAATTTTCGCTCGTTTATCGGAATCAGGCGATTCAAGCAACTAGAGTTTCGTCTCGAAACCATCTTTCTGTTTAATCAATTTAAACAAGTTTTTGCTACTGTAAAATTTGACTTTAGTCCAGATTAGTAAACGAAGCTTGTTTCTTTCGTCATTTGAGTTTTGTTGTTTCGTTTGATTTGATTCTTTTTTGCAAACCAGAGTTCTTAAGTTTAACTTTCTGGTTAGACTTCTTATTTGAGTTTTACATGTGCCTTTGCTTCATTGCTTATTGAATGCTTGTTTGATTGCGATAGAGTACTCGGAGTGCGAAGCGTGCTACATCGAGTCTCTAGGTTTCACGGATCATCAGCAAGGCAAGTAACACTTTGATCATACCTCTTTAGTACCCAGTTTCTATTGCATTAGATCAACCCTGAAACACTTGCATGGTTAGGATCTGAATAAATTATGGGTTGGGAAGTAGATGAGGTAGTACCTATTCACCTGTTTCATTATCAAACCCTGGGAGTTACTTCTACGTTATGCTTATATTGCCATGCTATGCTCGTAGACGTGGATTGGGTTTGAGTGTATTCCATGACAGATTGTGAGATTGTTTACTTAATGGTTCAACTTAAGGTGGCAACTTCAATACACATCATGGTGGATTGAGGCACCTGGGGAACCCAGTGATTTCCTGTATTTTTGGAAATCTCGGGGTACCGTGTGATTTTTCTATGGACCGCCACCCAGGCTCAAAGGGAACATAAGATTATTCATGCTGGAAACTTCCGTGTGCAGCCACATGCCATTATGGGCTCTGGCATAGCTGATTAAGTCATGTGAACTCTTAAAGTGGTAGACTAGCAGATGTAGGGGATGTAGGTGTACCGGTCTACCCATCTTAAGGTGCTAACGCTTCTGACAGATTGTGTCTCGGTCATCCGTTTCTCAAACACCTTGTAGTGCGAGAAATCCAACGGGGGAGATCAATCTTGTGGGGAAAAGTGCACAAACCTCTGCAGAGTGTACAAACTAATCATGATTAGCCGTGACCCCGGTTATGGACATCTTGAGTATCTGGTTCTTGGATTATCATGTGGATCTCATCACTCTAAATTAATTTTGTTGGGTTAATGATTACTTTTCATTGGGATTGAGAAGGGGTTTACCTTCTCAATGTTTTCAACTAACTTTGTAGTTAAATAAAATATATTCCTTTGCAATAGGAAAAATTGGCTTTTCGCAAAACCTATTAACCATACAGCCTCCACGAGCCATATATGCATGTAGTGCTAGCTTTACATTGTTCATTACTCTCTTGTGTTACAATTGCTAGCATATTCCATGTGCTGACCCGTTTCGGGCTGCAACGTATCATGTTGCAGACTTTTCAGACGACGAGTAAGGAGCCTTAGGTCGTGGTATTTCACTCAGTGATGCCATTGGAGTTGATGGACTCACTTAATCTTCCAAGCCTTCCGTTGTTATGTATTAGATGGCCTTAAGCCATATTTATTGTAATAAGTTCTCTTTTGAGACATTCGATGTAATAAGTGTGTGATTGCTACTCCGTTATAAATCCTCAAGTACTGTGCGTGTCAACATTACCGATCCAGGGATGACACTGATGCATAGAGATCAGACTGTTTGAGGTCTGGTCGCTACAAGATGGTATCAGAGCACACGCTGAGTGTAGGGCACGACCACTAGATAAAGCCCTAGATCACTACTCTCTTCTCATTTCTGACTCCTCTCCATTTTCTATTATTTAGGATGGCAGACACAAGGAACAAGTTTGCACAACCGGATGAAGAAACACCCTTTGGACGACACTTGAAGGAAGTCACTAGGTACCTGAACATCAGAATACCAAGCTTCACCGGGACTTACAACACCACTTTACCAGAAGAGGAATGCTGGATGATTCAAGTTCAAGTTCCAGGAAGGACATTTACGCCAGTCACTACGCCCATAGAGTTTTCCTTTGATGCACCAACCTAGAGTCTAGGAAAGAGTATGGCAGCCCACATCACCATGGGACGCATTGGATAAGTTTACCACAAGGATCTCAAGGATACTATCTACCAGATTTGTGGGCGCCGAGATGAGAAATGGGAGATGATTAGCACCAGGAAGGATAGATCAATTGTAGCTTTCATCCAGGAGTTAAACCAGCATATTCGCTGCCAGGAGAACCAGATGTGCGCAGGCATGATAGATCTGAAGAAGGCGATGACAAGGATCACGTAGGTTGAGGAAGAACTCAAGGCAACCCGCGAAGATTATGAGGAGGAAATCGTCGTACTAGTGGAGAAGAATGACGATCTGGAAAGGAAGCTAGGAGTATTCATGGGAGACCCCGCGCTAGGAGGAGAAGACGATGAACCCAAGGAGATTCGTTCTGAGGACTACATTATCATCGACGACACCGACTCGGACCCCGACGATAGTGATGATGATTATGAAGACGAAGCTGGAGCATATATGATGGAGTCTTAGACCGATCAATATTTCTAGTTGACCACCAAAACAGTAGTAGTAGTAGTAGTCTACCATGTATATAGTATAGTCCGGACACTTTGTAACGATAAGTTCTAGACTGATTGTATGCCCTTGCTTGATTGATTGAGTGATATGATTGTGTTTGTCTCATGTGCATGTGGGTAGTGTTTTCTCACTAGACCTCATTCTATTCTATTCTCTTCCCTCTAAACCCTCAGATGCCTCCGAGATGTGACCCCGGATTTACCTTTCCACCGGAGCTCACTCAGTTGATCCAGCAACAGAACACCCTGTTGCAGTTGTTAGTTCAGAACCAAGGAAACAACAACAACAACAACAACAACAACAACAATCCATCACCACCACCACAAGTTGACAACTTAGCCCGTTTTCTGAGGTTGCAGCCACCGGTGTTTTCCAGTAGCACCGAGCCAATAGTGGTAGATGATTGGCTCCGCAGGATTGGAAGGGATTTAACCACTGTAGGATGCACAGATGCTGAGAAGGTGCGTTTTGCCGCGCATCAATTGGATGAACCAGCAGCCTCATGGTGGGAGAATTACACTGTCACCTATCCTATAGCCATTGTTACATGGGACCAGTTCTAGCAGGCTTTTCGTACTGCCCATGTATCAGCAGGAGCTATGGCCATAAAGAAGCGTGAGTTTCGCAACTTACGCCAAGGAGGACGCACAGTTAGCCAGTATGTGGATGACTGTTAGCAAGCTAGCACGTTATGCCCCAGATGACGTTGCTACGGATGCAGCTAAGCAGGAGAAGTTTTTGGAAGGACTGAATGATGAGCTGAGCATGCAGTTGATGGTAGCAACCTTTAATAACTACCAACAGTTGGTAGATAGAGCTCTCATGATTGAAGGGAAGCAGCAGCAGATTGATAACCGCAAGAGGAAGTATGGACAAGGGAAGTATAATTCTGGAGCTCAGCAGAGACCCCGTTTTCACCCCGAACTCGGGAGGACTTGTGCATAACCATGGAGGCCACACTCACAATGGAGGAAGTTCTCACAACCATAGTGGCTCCAAGAATGGTAATGGAGGAAGCAACGGACAGAACCGTTCCAACCCAGCAACGCCCGCCAAGAAAGATCTAAGCCACGTTACTTGCTACAAGTGCCAGAAGACGGACATTACGCCAATGAATGTCCTGAAGCTAAGAACGGAAAGCAATGGAAGCTCTGGGAAGAAGCCCAACCCTTTCAACAGGGGACAAGTGAACCACGTTAACGTGGAGGAGATTGAAGCCCAGCCAGATGCAGTAATAGGTAAGTTTTTGGTTAAGTCTTTTACTGCAGTCGTACTTTTCGATACTGGTGCATCGCATTCATACATATCAATGGGGATTTGTGGATAAGTATAAACTGCCCACCAAATGTCTTAGTACACCTATGTGAAGGAAATATGCCCTAGAGGCAATAATAAAGTTTATTTATTTCCTTATATCATGATAAATGTTTATTATTCATGCTTAGAATTGTATTAACCGGAAACCATGATACATGTGTGAATACATAAACAAACAGAGTGTCACTAGTATGCCTCTACTTGACTAGCTCGTTGAATCAAAGATGGTTATGTTTCCCTAACCATAGACATGAGTTGTCATTAGGAGAATGATGTGATTGACATGACCCATTCCGTTAGCTTAGCCCTTGATCGTTTAGTTTGTTGCTATTGCTTTCTTCATGACTTATACATGTTCCTATGACTATGAGATTATGCAACTCCCGTTTACCGGAGGAACACTTTATGTGCTACCAAATGTCACAACGTAACTGGGGGATTATAAAGGTGCTCTACAGGTGTCTCCAAAGGAACTTGTTGGGTTGGCGTATTTCGAGATTAGGATTTGTCACTCCGATTGTCGGAGAGGTATCTCTGGGCCCACTCGGTAATGCACATCACTTAAGCCTTGCAAGCATTACAACTAATGAGTTAGTTGCGGGATGATGTATTACGGAACGAGTAAAGAGACTTGCCGGTAACGAGATTGAACTAGGTATTGAGATACCGACGATCGAATCTCAGGCAAGTAACATACCGATGACAAAGGGAACAACGTATGTTGTTATGCGGTCTGACCGATAAAGATTTTCGTAGAATATGTGGGAGCCAATATGAGCATCCAGGTTCCGCTATTGGTTATTGACCGGAGACGTGTCTCGGGCATGTCTACATAGTTCTCGAACCCGTAGGGTCCGCACGCTTAAAGTTTCGATGACGGTTATATTATGAGTTTTGATGTACCGAAGGTTGTTCGGAGTTCGGGATGTGATCACGGACATGACAAGGAGTCTTAAATTGTTGAGACATGAAGATTGATATATTGGAAGCCTATATTTGGATATCGGAAGTGTTCCGGGTGAAATCGGGATTTTACGGGAGTACCGAGGGGTTACCGGACCCCCCCGAGGATTAATGGGCCATAGTGGGCCTTAGTGGAGAAGAGGAGAGGCGGCCAGGGAAGGGCCGCGGCCCCTCCCCCTAGTATGAATGACAAGGAGAGGGGGCGGCGCTCCCCCTTTCCTTCCTATCTCCCTCCTCTTTCCCCCTCCATCTCCTAATCCAACAAGGAAGGGAGGGAGTCCTACTCCCGGTGGGAGTAGGACTCCTCCTGGCGCGCCTCCTCCTGGACGGTCACACCTCCCCCTTGCTCCTTTATATACGGGGGCAGGGGGGCACCCTAGAGACAACAATTGATTTGATCTTTTAGCCGTGTGCGGTGCCCCCCTCCACCATAGTCCACCTCGATAATACTGTAGCAGTGCTTAGGCGAAGCCCTGCGTCGGTAGAACATCATCATCGTCACCACGCCATCGTGCTGATGAAACTCTCCCTCAACACTCGGCTGGATCGGAGTTCGAGGGACGTCATCGGGCTGAACGTGTGCTGAACTCGAGGTGCCGTGCGTTCGGTACTTGATCGGTCGGATCGTGAAGACGTACGACTACATCAACCGCGTTGTGCTAACGCTTCCGTTTTCGGTCTACGAGGGTACGTGGACAACACTCTCCCCTCTCGTTTCTATGCATCACCATGATCTTGCGTGTGAGTAGGAATTTTTTGAAATTACTAGGTTCCCCAACAGTGGTATCAGGAGCCAGGTTTTATGCGTAGATGTCATATGCACGAGTAGGAACAAAGTGAGTGTGGGCGATATAAGTCATACTGCTTCCAGCATGTTCATCTTTTGGTTCGGCGGTATTTGTTGGATGAAGCGGCCCGGACCGACATTACGCTTACGCTTACGTGAGACTGGTTCTACCGACGTGCTTTGCACACAGGTGGCTGGCGGGTGTCAGTTTCTCCAACTTTAGTTGAACCGAGTGTGGCTACGCCCGGTCCTTGCGAAGGTTAAAACAGCACCAACTTGACAAAACTATATCGCGTTGTGGTTTTTGATGCGTAGCTAAGAACGGTTCTTGCTCATCCCGTAGCAGCCACATAAAACTTGCAACAACAAGTTATAGGATGTCTAGCTTATTTTTGCAGGGCATGTTGTGATGTGATATGGTCAAGACATGATGCTAAATTTTATTGTATGAGATGATCATGTTTTGTAACACAGTTATCGGCAACTAGCAAGAGCCATATGGTTATCGCTTTATTGTATTAAATGCAATCGCCATGTAATTGCTTTACTTTATCACTAAGCGGTAGCGATAGTCGTAGAAGCAATAGTTGGCGAGACGACAACGATGCTACGATGGAGATCAAGGTGTCAAACCGGTGACGATGGTGATCATGACGGTGCTTCAGAGATGGAGATCAAAGGCACAAGATGATGATGGCCATATCATATCACTTATATTGATTGCATGTGATGTTTATCCTCTATGCATCTTATTCTGCTTTGTTTGACGGTAGCATTATAAGATGATCACTCACTAAATTTCAAGATAGAAGTGTTCTCCCTGAGTATGCACCGTTGCTACAGTTCTTCGTGCCGAGACACCATGTGATGATCGGGTGTGATAAGCTCTACGTTCACATACAACGGGTGCAAGCTAGTTTTGCACACGTGGAATACTCGGGTTAAACTTGACGAGCCTAGCATATGCAGATATGGCCTCGAAACACTGGAGATCGAAAGGTCGAGCGTGAATCATATAGTAGATATGATCAACATAGTGATGTTCACCATTGAAAACTACTCCATCTCATGTGATGATCGGACATGGTTTAGTTGATATGGATCATGTGATCACTTATATGATTAGAGAGATGTCTATCTAAGTGTGAGTTCTTAAGTAATTTGATTAATTGAACTTTAATTTATCATGAAGTTAGTACCTGATAGTATTTTGCATGTCTATGTTGTTGTAGATAGATGGCCCGTGTTGTTGTTCCGTTGAATTTTAATGTGTTCCTAGAGAAAGCTAAGTTGAAAGATGATGGTAGCAACTACACGGACTGGATCCGTAACTTGAGGATTATCCTCATTGCTGCATAGAAGAATTATGTCCTGGAAGCACCGCTAGGTGACAAACCCGCTGCAGGAGCAACGCCAGATGTTATGAACACCTGGCAGAGCAAAGCTGATGACTACTCGATAGTTAAGTGTGCCATGCTTTACGGCTTAGAACCGGGACTTCAGCGACGTTTTGAACGTCATGGAGCATATGAGATGTTTCAGGAGTTGAAGTTAATATTTCAAGCAAATGCCTAGATTGAGAGATATGAAGTCTCCAATAAGTTCTACAGCTGCAAGATGGAGGATAGTTCTGGTAGTGAACATATACTCAAAATGTCTGGGTACCACAACCACTTGACTCAACTGGGAGTTAATCTTCCTGATGATAGTGTCATTGATAGAGTTCTTCAATCGCTGCCACCAAGCTACAAGAGCTTCATGATGAACTATAATATGCAAGGGATCGATAAGACGATTCCTGAGCTCTTCGCAATGCTAAAGGCTGCGGAGGTAGAAATCAAGAAGGAGCATCAAGTGTTGATGGTCAACAAGACCACCAGTTTCAAGAAAAAGGGTAAAGGGAAGAAGGGGAACTTCAAGAAGAACAACAAGCTAGTTGATGCTCAAGTGAAGAAACCCAAGTCTAGACCTAAGCCTGAGACTGAGTGCTTCTACTGCAAAGGAACTGGTCACTAGAAGCGGAACTTCCCCAAGTATTTGGCGGAGAAGAAGGATGGCAAAGTGAAAGTTATATATTATATACATGTTATTGAAGTGTACCTTACTAATGCTCGCAGTAGTGCCTGGATATTTGATACTGGTTCAGTTGCTAACATTTGCAACTCAAAACAGGGGCTATGGATTAAGCGAAGATTGGCTAAGGACAAGGTGACGATGTGCGTGGGAAATGGTTCCAAAGTCGATGTGATCGTCGTCGGCACGCTACCTCTGCATCTACCTTCGGGATTAGTATTAGACCTAAAAAATTGTTATTTGGTGCCACCGTTGAGCAAGAACATTATATCTGGATCTTGTTTGATGCGAGACGGTTATTCATTTAAATCAGAGAATGATTGTTGTTCTATTTATATGAGTAATATCTTTTATGGCCATGCACCCCTGATGAGTGGTCTATTTTTACTAAATCTTGATAGTAGTGATACACATGTTCATAGTATTGAAGCCAAAAGATGCAGAGTTGATAATGATAGTGCAACTTATTTGTGGCATTGCCGTTTAGGTCATATTGGTGTAAAGCGCATGAAGAAACTCCATTCTGATGGACTTCTGGAATCACTTGATTATGAATCACTTGGTACTTGCGAACCATGCCTCATGGGCAAGATGACTAAAACTTCATTCTCCGGAACAATGGAGCGAGCAACAGAGTTATTGGAAATCATACATATTGATGTATGTGGTCCAATGAACATTGAAGCTCGTGGCGGATATCGTTATTTTCTCACCTTCACAGATGATTTGAGCATATATGGGTATATCTACTTAATGAAACATAAGTCTGAAACATTTGAAAAGTTCAAAGAATTTCAGAGTGAAGTGGAAAATCATCGTAACAAGAAAATCAAGTTTCTACGATCTGATCGTGGAGGCAAATATTTGAGTTATGAGTTTGGACTTCATTTGAAACAATGCAGAATAGTTTCGCAACTCACGCCACCTGGAACACCACAGCGTAATGGTGTGTTCGAACGTCGTAATCGTACTTTACTAGATATGGTGTAATCTATGATGTCTCTCATTGATTTACCGCTATTATTTTGGGGTTATGCTTTGGAGACATCTGCATTCACATTAAATAGGGCACCATCTAAATCCGTCGAGACAACACCTTATGAACTGTGGTTTGGCAAGAAACCCATGTTGTCGTTTCTTAAAGTTTGGGGCTGAGATGCTTATGTGAAAAATCTTCAACCTCATAAGCTCGAACCCAAATTGGAGAAATGTGTCTTCATAGGATACCCAAAGGAGACTATTGGGTACACCTTCTATCACAGATCTGAAGGCAAGATATTCATTGCTAAGAATGGATCCTTTCTAGAGAAGGAGTTTCTCTTGAATTAAGTGAGTGGGAGGAAAGTAGAACTTGACGAGGTATAGTACCTTCTCCCTTATTGGAAAGTAGTTCATCATTGAAATCAGTTCCAGTGATTCCTACACTGGTAAGTGAGGAAGCTAATGATGATGATCATGAAACTTCTGATCAAGTTACTACCCAACAGCGTAGGTCAACCAAAGTAAGATCTGCACCAGAGTGGTACGGTAATCCTGTTCTGGAAGTCATGTTACTTGACCATGACGAACCTATGAACTATGAGGAAGCGATGATGAGCCCAGATTCCGCAAAATGTCTTGAAGCCATGAAATCTAAGATGGGATCCATGTATGAGAACAAAGTGTGGACATTGGTTGACTTGCCCGATGATCGGTGAGCCATTGAGAATAAATGGATCTTCAAGAGGAAGACGGATGCTGATAGTAGTGTTACTATCTACAAAGCTCGAATTTTTGCAAAATATTTTCGACAAGATCAAGGTGTTGACTATGATGGGATTTTCTCACTCGTATTGATGCTTAAAAGTCTATCCGAATCATGTTAGCAGTTGCCACATTTTATGAAATCTGGCAAATGGATGTCAAAACTGCATTCCTTAATGGATTTGTTAAAGAAGTTGTATATGATGCAGCCAGAAGGTTTTGTCAATCCTAAAGGTGCTAACAAAGTGAGCAAGCTCCAGCGATCCATCTATGGACTGGTGCAAGCATCTCGGAGATGGAATGCATGCTTTGATAAAGTGATCAAAGCATATGGTTTTATACAGACTTGCGGTGAAGCCTGTATTTACAAGAAAGTGAGTGGGAGCACTACAACATTTCTGATAAGTATATGTGGATGACATATTGTTGATCGAAAATAATGTAGAATTTTTTGGAAAACATCAAGGAATGTTTGAAAAGAGTTTTTCAAAGAAAGACCTCGATGAAGCTACTTACATATTGAGCATCAAGATCTATAGAGATAGATCAAGACGCTTGATATATTTTCAATGAGTACATACCTTGACAAGATTTTGAAGTAGTTCAAAATGGAAAAGTCAAAGAAGGAGTTCTTGTCTGTGTTGTAAGGTGTGAAGTTGAGTAAAGACTCAAAACCCGACCATGTAGAAAATAGAAAGAGAATGAAAAGTCATTCCCTATGCCTCGGTCATAGGTTCTATAAAGTATGCTATGCTGTGTACCAGACCTATTGTGTACCTCACCATAAGTTTGGCAAGAGGGTACAATAGTGATCCAGGAGTGGATCACTGGACAACAGTCAAAAATATCCTTAGTGGAATAAGGAAGTGTTTCTCGATTATGGAGGTGACAAAGAGTTCATCGTAAAGAGTTACCCGATCCAAGCTTTGACACTGATCTGGATGACTCTAAGTCTTGATCTAGATACATATTGAAAGTGGGAGCAATTAGCTAGACTAGCTCCGTGCAAAGTATTGTAGACATAGAAAATTTGCAAAATACATACAGCTTTGAATGTGGCAGACCCGTTGACTAAATTTCTCTCACAAGCAAAACATGATCACTTTTTGGGTGTTAATCACATAGCGATGTGAACTAGATTATCAACTCTAGTAAACCCTTTGGGTGTTAGTCAGATGGAGATGTGAACTAATCACATAAAGATGTGAACTATTAGTGTTGAATCACATGATGATGTGAACTAGATTATTGACTCTAGTGCAAGTGGGAGACTGAAGGAAATATGCCCTAGAGGCAATAATAAAGTTGTTCTTTATATTTCCTTATAGCATGATAAATGTTTATTATTCATGTTAGAATTGTATTAACTGGAAACTTAGTACATGTGTGAATACATAGAGAAATAGAGTGTCTCTAGTATGCCTCTACTTGACTAGCTCGTTGAATCAATGATGGTTATGTTTCCTGACCATATACATGAGTTGTCATTTGATTAACAGGACCACATCATTAGAGAATGATGTGATTGACTTGACCCATCTGTTAGCTTAGCATGATGATCGTTTAGTTTGTTGCTATTGCTTTCTCCACTACATGTTCATATGACTATGAGATCATGCAACTCCTGAATACCGAAGGAACACTTTGTGTGCTACCAAACGACACAACGTAACTGGGTGATTATAAAGGTGCTCTACAGGTATCTCCAATGGTGTTTGTTGAGTTGGCATAGATCGAGATTAGGATTTGTCACTCCGATTATCAGAGAGGTATCTCTGGGTCCTCTCGGTAATGTACATCACTATAAGCCTTGCAAGCAATGTAGCTAATGAGTTAGTTGCGGGATGATGCATTACAGAAATGAGTAAAGAGACTTTCCGGTAACGAGATTGAACTAGGTATTGAGAAACCGACGATTGAATCTCGGGCAACTAACATACCGATGACAAAGGGAACAACGTATATCGTTATGCGGTTTGACCGATAAAGATCTTTGTAGAATATGTAGGAACCAATATGAGCATCGAGGTTCCGCTATTGGTTATTGACCGGAGACATGTCTCGGTCATGTCTACATAGTTCTCGAACTCGTAGGATCCGCACGCTTAATGTTCAGTGACAATCGGTATTACGAGTTTATGTGTTTTGATATGCCGAAGGTAGTTTGGAGTCCCAGATTTGATCACAGACATAACGAGGAGTCTCGAAATGGTCGAGACGTAAAGATCGATATATTGGAAGCCTATGTTTGGACATTGGAATGGTTCTGGGTGAAATCGGGAGTATACCGGAGCACCGGGAGGTTACCGGAACCCCCCGGGAGGTATATGGGCCTTATTGGGCCTTAGTGGGAGAGAGGGGAAAGGAGCAAAGGAGGGGGCGCCCCCCCAAGCCCAATCCGAATTGGGAGGGGAGCTGGGCCCCCATTTTCTTCCTCCTCCCTCCTCCTTCCTTCTCTCTGAAATCCAACAAGGCAAGGGGGGAATCCTACTCCCGGTGGGAGTAGGACTCCCCTTGGGGTGCGCCTAGGAGGCCGCCCCCCTCCTCCTCCTCCACTCTTTTATATACTAGGGAGGGGGCACCCCATAGACACATAAGTTGATCATTGATCTTTAGCCGTGTGCGGTGCCCCCCTCCACCATAGTCCACCTCAGTAATATCGTAGCGGCGCTTAGGCGAAGCTCTGTTCCGGTAGCAACATCATGACCGTCATCACCCTGTCGTGCTGACGAAGCTCTCCCTCGAAGCTCTACTGTATCGTGAGTTCGCAGGACATCACCGAGCCGAACGTGTGCAGATCACGGAGGTGCCGTACCTTCGGTGCTAGATCGGTCGATTGTGAAGACGTACGACTACATCAACCGCGTTGCCATAATGCTTCCGCTTACGGTCTACGAGGGTACGTAGACGATACTCTCCCCTCTCGTTGCTATGCATCACCATGATCTTGCGTGTGCGTAGGATTTTTTTTTGAAATTACTGCGTTCCCCTACAAGGGTTGGCTGCCTACAACCCCCTCCCTTGGCTTTGCATCGGGGATTTCAACGAAGTATTATGTCCCGATGAGCATGTGGGAGTTGCGAACCGCAGCAATGCACAGATACATGGTTGCAGAGATGCAGTTGATGTTTGCTTGCTGATGGACTTAGGCTATCAAGGCAGGTTTTGGACGTTTGAAATTAAGGTAACGGGAGGTTCATACACCCGGGTGCGTCTGGACCGTGCTTTGGCAACGACGGAGTGGGTAACCCGATTCCCTTTGGCAATGGTGTCACATTTAACTGCTGCTTCTTCTGATCACGAGCCGATATTGCTGAAGTATGATAAGCAGGTGCCCCGGCCAAAGCCCAACTTTCGGTATGAGGTTATGTGGGAAAAACATGAATCTTGGCGGGAAACTGCTACCTCTTGAGCACAGCGTTGGTTTTCCCTTGAAGAGGAAAGGGTGATGCAGCAAAGTAGCGTAAGTATTTCCCTCAGTTTTTGAGAACCAAGGTATCAATCCAGTAGGAGGCCACGCACGAGTCCCTCGCACCTACACAAACAAATAAAATCCTCACAACCAACACAATAAAGGGGTTGTCAATCCCTTCACGGTCACTTACGAAAGTGAGATCTGATAGACATGATAAGATAATATTTTTGGTATTTTTATGATAAAGATGCAAAGTAAATAAAGCAAAATAAAAACGATGCAAGAAATAGCTTGTTGATGGAAGATTAATATGATAGAAAATAGACCCGGGGGGGCCATAGGTTTCACTAGTGGCTTCTCTCGAGAGCATAAGTATTACAGTGGGTAAACAAATTACTGTTGAGCAATTGACAGAATTGAGCATAGTTATGAGAATATCTAGGTATGATCATGTATATAGGCATCACGTCCGAGACAAGTAGACCGACTCCTGCCTGCATCTACTACTATTACTCCACACATCGACCGCTATCCAGCATGCATCTAGAGTATTAAGTTAATGAAAACAGAGTAACGCCTTAACCAAGATGACATGATGTATAGGGATAAACTCATGCAATATGATGAAAACCCCATCTTGTTATCCTCGATGGCAACAATACAATACGTGCCTTGCTTCCCCTACTATCACTTGGAAAGGACACCACAAGATTGAACCCAAAGCTAAGTGAGGGACTCCTGGATTAGGAGGTATCCGGACAGCCGGACTATATCCTTTGGCCGGACTGTTGGACTATGAAGATACAAGATTGAAGACGTCGTCCCGTGTCCGGATGGGACTCTCCTTGGCATGGAAGGCAAGATTGGCAATACGGATATGTAGATCCCCTTCCTTGTAACCAACTCTGTGTAACCCTAGCCTCCTCCGGTGTCTATATAAACAGGAGGGTTTTAGTCCGTAGTACAACATATAATCATACCATAGGCTAGCTTCTAGGGTTTAGCCTCTCTGATCTCGTGGTAGATCAACTCTTGTACTACTCATATTA